>NW_027461685.1:84390-374887 GCF_050947455.1 Rhinoderma darwinii | reverse complement strand
CCGCTATACTGATCCCAAATAATGTCCCCATACAATGCTCCAAATAGTACCGCTATACTGATCCCAAATAATGTCACCATACAATGCTCCAAATAGTACCGCTATACTGATCCCAAATAATGTCACCATACAATGCTCCAAATAGTACCGCTATACTGATCCCAAATAATGTCACCATACCATGCTCCAAATAGTACCGCTATACTGATCCCAAATAATGTCACCATACAATGCTCCAAATAGTACCGCTATACTGATCCCAAATAATGTCACCATACAATGCTCCAAATAGTACCGCTATACTGATCCCAAATAATGTCACCATACAATGCTCCAAATAGTACCGCTATACTGATCCCAAATATTGTCACCATACAATGCTCCAAATAGTACCGCTATACTGATCCCAAATAATGTCACCATACAATGCTCCAAATAGTACCGCTATACTGATCCCAAATAATGTCCCCATACAATGCTCCAAATAGTACCGCTATACTGATCCCAAATAATGTCACCATACAATGCTCCAAATAGTACCGCTATACTGATCCCAAATAATGTCACCATACAATGCTCCAAATAGTACCGCTATACTGATCCCAAATAATGTCACCATACAATGCTCCAAATAGTACCGCTATACTGATCCCAAATAATGTCCCCATACAATGCTCCAAATAGTGCCGCTATACTGATCCCAAATAATGTCCCCATACAATGCTCCAAATAGTGCCGCTATACTGATCCCAAATAATGTCCCCATACAATGCTCCAAATAGTACCGCTATACTGATCCCAAATAATGTCCCCATACAATGCTCCAAATAGTACCGCTACACTGATCCCAAATAACGTCACCATACAATGCTCCAAATAGTACCGCTATACTGATCCCAAATAACGTCACCATACAATGCTCCAAATAGTACCGCTATACTGATCCCAAATAATGTCACCATACAATGCTCCAAATAGTACCGCTATACTGATCCCAAATAATGTCACCATACAATGCTCCAAATAGTACCGCTATACTGATCCCAAATAATGTCACCATACAATGCTCCAAATAGTACCGCTATACTGATCCCAAATAATGTCACCATACAATGCTCCAAATAGTACCGCTATACTGATCCCAAATAATGTCATCATACAATGCTCCAAATAGTACCGCTATACTGTTCCCAAATAATGTCATCATACAATGCTCCAAATAGTACCGCTATACTGATCCCAAATAATGTCACCATACAATGTTCCAAATAGTACCGCTGTACTGATCCCAAATAATGTCCCCATACAATGCTCCAAATAGTACCGCTATACTGATCCCAAATAATGTCCCCATACAATGCTCCAAATAGTACCGCTATACTGATCCCAAATAATGTCACCATACAATGCTCCAAATAGTACCACTATACTGATCCCAAATAATGTCACCATACAATGCTCCAAATAGTACCGCTATACTGATCCCAAATAATGTCACCATACCATGCTCCAAATAGTACCGCTATACTGATCCCAAATAATGTCACCATACAATGCTCCAAATAGTACCGCTATACTGATCCCAAATAATGTCACCATACAATGCTCCAAATAGTACCGCTATACTGATCCCAAATAATGTCACCATACAATGCTCCAAATAGTACCGCTATACTGATCCCAAATATTGTCACCATACAATGCTCCAAATAGTACCGCTATACTGATCCCAAATAATGTCACCATACAATGCTCCAAATAGTACCGCTATACTGATCCCAAATAATGTCCCCATACAATGCTCCAAATAGTACCGCTATACTGATCCCAAATAATGTCACCATACAATGCTCCAAATAGTACCGCTATACTGATCCCAAATAATGTCCCCATACAATGCTCCAAATAGTACCGCTATACTGATCCCAAATAATGTCACCATACAATGCTCCAAATAGTACCGCTATACTGATCCCAAATAATGTCACCATACAATGCTCCAAATAGTACCGCTATACTGATCCCAAATAATGTCCCCATACAATGCTCCAAATAGTGCCGCTATACTGATCCCAAATAATGTCCCCATACAATGCTCCAAATAGTGCCGCTATACTGATCCCAAATAATGTCCCCATACAATGCTCCAAATAGTACCGCTATACTGATCCCAAATAATGTCCCCATACAATGCTCCAAATAGTACCGCTACACTGATCCCAAATAACGTCACCATACAATGCTCCAAATAGTACCGCTACACTGATCCCAAATAACGTCACCATACAATGCTCCAAATAGTACCGCTATACTGATCCCAAATAATGTCACCATACAATGCTCCAAATAGTACCGCTATACTGATCCCAAATAATGTCACCATACAATGCTCCAAATAGTACCGCTATACTGATCCCAAATAATGTCACCATACAATGCTCCAAATAGTGCCGCTATACTGATCCCAAATAATGTCACCATACAATGCTCCAAATAGTGCCGCTATACTGATCCCAAATAATGTCACCATACAATGCTCCAAATAGTACCGCTATACTGATCCCAAATAATGTCACCATACAATGCTCCAAATAGTACCGCTATACTGATCCCAAATAATGTCACCATACAATGCTCCAAATAGTACCGCTATACTGATCCCAAATAATGTCCCCATACAATGCTCCAAATAGTACCGCTATACTGATCCCAAATAATGTCCCCATACAATGCTCCAAATAGTACCGCTATACTGATCCCAAATAATGTCCCCATACAATGCTCCAAATAGTACCGCTATACTGATCCCAAATAATGTCACCATACAATGCTCCAAATAGTACCGCTATACTGATCCCAAATAATGTCCCCATACAATGCTCCAAATAGTACCGCTATACTGATCCCACATAATGTCCCCATACAATGCTCCAAATAGTACCGCTATACTGATCCCGAATAATGTCCCCATACAATGCTCCAAATAGTACCGCTATACTGATCCCAAATAATGTCCCCATACAATGCTCCAAATAGTACCGCTATACTGATCCCAAATAATGTCCCCATACAATGCTCCAAATAGTACCGCTATACTGATCCCAAATAATGTCACCATACAATGCTCCAAATAGTACCGCTATACTGATCCCAAATAATGTCCCCATACAATGCTCCAAATAGTACCGCTATACTGACCCCAAATAATGTCACCATACAATGCTCCAAATAGTACCGCTATACTGATCCCAAATAATGTCCCCATACAATGCTCCAAATAGTGCCGCTATACTGATCCCAAATAATGTCCCCATACAATGCTCCAAATAGTACCGCTATACTGATCCCAAATAATGTCCCCATACAATGCTCCAAATAGTACCGCTACACTGATCCCAAATAATGTCACCATACAATGCTCCAAATAGTACCGCTATACTGATCCCAAATAATGTCCCCATACAATGCTCCAAATAGTACCGCTATACTGATCCCAAATAATGTCACCATACAATGCTCCAAATAGTACCGCTATACTGATCCCAAATAATGTCACCATACAATGCTCCAAATAGTACCGCTACACTGATCCCAAATAATGTCACCATACAATGCTCCAAATAGTACCGCTATACTGATCCCAAATAATGTCACCATACAATGCTGCAAATAGTGCCGCTATACTGATCCCAAATAATGTCCCCATGCAATGCTCCAAATAGTACCGCTATACTGATCCCAAATAATGTCACCATACAATGCTCCAAATAGTACCGCTATACTGATCCCAAATAATGTCCCCATACAATGCTCCAAATAGTGCCGCTATACTGATCCCAAATAATGTCACCATACAATGCTGCAAATAGTACCGCTATACTGATCCCAAATAATGTCCCCATACAATGCTCCAAATAGTACCGCTACACTGATCCCAAATAATGTCACCATACAATGCTGCAAATAGTACCGCTACACTGATCCCAAATAATGTCACCATACAATGCTCCAAATAGTACCGCTATACTGATCCCAAATAATGTCCCCATACAATGCTCCAAATAGTACCGCTATACTGATCCCAAATAATGTCACCATACAATGCTCCAAATAGTACCGCTATACTGATCCCAAATAATGTCACCATACAATGCTCCAAATAGTACCGCTATACTGATCCCAAATAATGTCACCATACAATGCTCCAAATAGTACCGCTATACTGATCCCAAATAATGTCCCCATACAATGCTCCAAATAGTACCGCTATACTGATCCCAAATAATGTCACCATACAATGCTCCAAATAGTACCGCTATACTGATCCCAAATAATGTCCCCATACAATGCTCCAAATAGTACCGCTATACTGATCCCAAATAATGTCCCCATACAATGCTCCAAATAGTACCGCTATACTGATCCCAAATAATGTCCCCATACAATGCTCCAAATAGTACCGCTATACTGATCCCAAATAATGTCCCCATACAATGCTCCAAATAGTACCGCTACACTGATCCCAAATAATGTCACCATACAATGCTCCAAATAGTACCGCTACACTGATCCCAAATAATGTCACCATACAATGCTCCAAATAGTACCGCTATACTGATCCCAAATAATGTCCCCATACAATGCTCCAAATAGTACCGCTATACTGATCCCAAATAATGTCACCATACAATGCTCCAAATAGTACCGCTATACTGATCCCAAATAATGTCACCATACAATGCTCCAAATAGTACCGCTATACTGATCCCAAATAATGTCACCATACAATGCTCCAAATAGTACCGCTATACTGATCCCAAATAATGTCATCATACAATGCTCCAAATAGTACCGCTATACTGTTCCCAAATAATGTCATCATACAATGCTCCAAATAGTACCGCTATACTGATCCCAAATAATGTCACCATACAATGTTCCAAATAGTACCGCTGTACTGATCCCAAATAATGTCCCCATACAATGCTCCAAATAGTACCGCTATACTGATCCCAAATAATGTCCCCATACAATGCTCCAAATAGTACCGCTATACTGATCCCAAATAATGTCACCATACAATGCTCCAAATAGTACCGCTATACTGATCCCAAATAATGTCACCATACAATGCTCCAAATAGTACCGCTATACTGATCCCAAATAATGTCACCATACCATGCTCCAAATAGTACCGCTATACTGATCCCAAATAATGTCACCATACAATGCTCCAAATAGTACCGCTATACTGATCCCAAATAATGTCACCATACAATGCTCCAAATAGTACCGCTATACTGATCCCAAATAATGTCACCATACAATGCTCCAAATAGTACCGCTATACTGATCCCAAATATTGTCACCATACAATGCTCCAAATAGTACCGCTATACTGATCCCAAATAATGTCACCATACAATGCTCCAAATAGTACCGCTATACTGATCCCAAATAATGTCCCCATACAATGCTCCAAATAGTACCGCTATACTGATCCCAAATAATGTCACCATACAATGCTCCAAATAGTACCGCTATACTGATCCCAAATAATGTCCCCATACAATGCTCCAAATAGTACCGCTATACTGATCCCAAATAATGTCACCATACAATGCTCCAAATAGTACCGCTATACTGATCCCAAATAATGTCACCATACAATGCTCCAAATAGTACCGCTATACTGATCCCAAATAATGTCCCCATACAATGCTCCAAATAGTGCCGCTATACTGATCCCAAATAATGTCCCCATACAATGCTCCAAATAGTGCCGCTATACTGATCCCAAATAATGTCCCCATACAATGCTCCAAATAGTACCGCTATACTGATCCCAAATAATGTCCCCATACAATGCTCCAAATAGTACCGCTACACTGATCCCAAATAATGTCACCATACAATGCTCCAAATAGTACCGCTATACTGATCCCAAATAATGTCCCCATACAATGCTCCAAATAGTACCGCTATACTGATCCCAAATAATGTCACCATACAATGCTCCAAATAGTGCCGCTATACTGATCCCAAATAATGTCACCATACAATGCTCCAAATAGTGCCGCTATACTGATCCCAAATAATGTCACCATACAAAGCTCCAAATAGTGCCGCTATACTGATCCCAAATAATGTCACCATACAATGTTTCAAATAGTACCGCTATACTGATCCCAAATAATGTCCCCATACAATGCTCCAAATAGTGCCGCTATACTGATCCCAAATAATGTCACCATACAATGCTCCAAATAGTACCGCTATACTGATCCCAAATAATGTTCTCATACAATGCTCCAAATAGTACCGCTATACTGATCCCAAATAATGTCACCATACAATGCTCCAAATAGTGCCGCTATACTGATCCCAAATAATGTCACCATACAATGCTCCAAATAGTACCGCTATACTGATCCCAAATAATGTCCCCATACAATGCTCCAAATAGTACCGCTATACTGATCCCAAATAATGTCACCATACAGTGCTCCAAATAGTACCGCTATACTGATCCCAAATAATGTCCCCATACAATGCTCCAAATAGTGCCGCTATACTGATCCCAAATAATGTCACCATACAATGCTCCAAATAGTACCGCTATACTGATCCCAAATAATGTCACCATACAATGCTCCAAATAGTACCGCTATACTGATCCCAAATAATGTCCCCATACAATGCTCCAAATAGTACCGCTATACTGATCCCAAATAATGTCCCCATACAATGCTCCAAATAGTACCGCTACACTGATCCCAAATAATGTCATCATACAATGCTCCAAATAGTACCGCTACACTGATCCCAAATAATGTCATCATACAATGCTCCAAATAGTACCGCTATACTGATCCCAAATAATGTCCCCATACAATGCTCCAAATAGTACCGCTATACTGATCCCAAATAATGTCCCCATACAATGCTCCAAATAGTACCGCTATACTGATCCCAAATAATGTCCCCATACAATGCTCCAAATAGTACCGCTATACTGATCCCAAATAATGTCCCCATACAATGCTCCAAATAGTACAGCTATACTGATCCCAAATAATGTCGCCATACAATGCTCCAAATAGTACCGCTATACTGATCCCAAATAATGTCCCCATACAATGCTCCAAATAGTACCGCTATACTGATCCCAAATAATGTCACCATACAATGCTCCAAATAGTACCGCTATACTGATCCCAAATAATGTCCCCATACAATGCTCCAAATAGTACCGCTATACTGATCCCAAATAATGTCCCCATACAATGCTCCAAATAGTGCCGCTATACTGATCCCAAATAATGCCCCCATACAATGCTCCAAATAGTACCGCTATACTGATCCCAAATAATGTCACCATACAATGCTCCAAATAGTACCGCTATACTGATCCCAAATAATGTCCCCATACAATGCTCCAAATAGTGCCGCTATACTGATCCCAAATAATGTCCCCATACAATGCTTCAAATAGTACCGCTACACTGATCCCAAATAATGTCACCATACAATGCTCCAATTAGTACCGCTATACTGATCCCAAATAATGTCACCATACAATGCTCCAAATAGTACCGCTATACTGATCCCAAATAATGTCCCCATACAATGCTCCAAATAGTACCGCTATACTGATCCCAAATAATGTCACCATACAGTGCTCCAAATAGTACCGCTATACTGATCCCAAATAATGTCCCCATACAATGCTCCAAATAGTGCCGCTATACTGATCCCAAATAATGTCACCATACAATGCTCCAAATAGTACCGCTATACTGATCCCAAATAATGTCACCATACAATGCTCCAAATAGTACCGCTATACTGATCCCAAATAATGTCCCCATACAATGCTCCAAATAGTACCGCTATACTGATCCCAAATAATGTCCCCATACAATGCTCCAAATAGTACCGCTACACTGATCCCAAATAATGTCATCATACAATGCTCCAAATAGTACCGCTACACTGATCCCAAATAATGTCATCATACAATGCTCCAAATAGTACCGCTATACTGATCCCAAATAATGTCCCCATACAATGCTCCAAATAGTACCGCTATACTGATCCCAAATAATGTCCCCATACAATGCTCCAAATAGTACCGCTATACTGATCCCAAATAATGTCCCCATACAATGCTCCAAATAGTACCGCTATACTGATCCCAAATAATGTCCCCATACAATGCTCCAAATAGTACAGCTATACTGATCCCAAATAATGTCCCCATACAATGCTCCAAATAGTACAGCTATACTGATCCCAAATAATGTCGCCATACAATGCTCCAAATAGTACCGCTATACTGATCCCAAATAATGTCCCCATACAATGCTCCAAATAGTACCGCTATACTGATCCCAAATAATGTCACCATACAATGCTCCAAATAGTACCGCTATACTGATCCCAAATAATGTCCCCATACAATGCTCCAAATAGTACCGCTATACTGATCCCAAATAATGTCCCCATACAATGCTCCAAATAGTGCCGCTATACTGATCCCAAATAATGCCCCCATACAATGCTCCAAATAGTACCGCTATACTGATCCCAAATAATGTCACCATACAATGCTCCAAATAGTACCGTTATACTGATCCCAAATAATGTCCCCATACAATGCTCCAAATAGTGCCGCTATACTGATCCCAAATAATGTCCCCATACAATGCTCCAAATAGTACCGCTACACTGATCCCAAATAATGTCACCATACAATGCTCCAAATAGTACCGCGATACTGATCCCAAATAATGTCATCATACAATGCTCCAAATAGTACCGCTATACTGATCCCAAATAATGTCCCCATACATTGCTCCAAATAGTACCGCTATACTGATCCCAAATAATGTCCCCATACAATGCTCCAAATAGTACCGCTATACTGATCCCAAATAATGTCCCCATACAATGCTCCAAATAGTACCGCTATACTGATCCCAAATAATGTCACCATACAATGCTCCAAATAGTACCGCTATACTGATCCCAAATAATGTCCCCATACAATGCTCCAAATAGTACCGCTATACTGATCCCAAATAATGTCACCATACAATGCTCCAAATAGTACCGCTATACTGATCCCAAATAATGTCACCATACAATGCTCCAAATAGTACCGCTATACTGATCCCAAATAATGTCACCATACAATGCTCCAAATAGTGCCGCTATACTGATCCCAAATAATGTCACCATACAATGCTCCAAATAGTGCCGCTATACTGATCCCAAATAATGTCACCATACAAAGCTCCAAATAGTGCCGCTATACTGATCCCAGTAATGTCACCATACAATGCTCCAAATAGTACCGCTATACTGATCCCAAATAATGTCACCATACAATGCTCCAAATAGTACCGCTATACTGATCCCAAATATTGTCATCATGAAATGCTCCAAATAGTACCGCTATACTGATCCCAAATAATGTCACCATACAATGCTCCAAATAGTGCCGCTATACTGATCCCAAATATTGTCACCATGAAATGCTCCAAATAGTACCGCTATACTGATCCCAAATAATGTCCCCATACAATGCTCCAAATAGTGCCGCTATACTGATCCCAAATAATGTCCCCATACAATGCTCCAAATAGTACCGCTATACTGATCCCAAATAATGTCACCATACAATGCTCCAAATAGTGCCGCTATACTGATCCCAAATAATGTCACCATACAATGCTCCAAATAGTACCGCTATACTGATCCCAAATAATGTCCCCATACAATGCTCCAAATAGTACCGCTATACTGATCCCAAATAATGTCACTATACAATGCTCCAAATAGTACCGCTATACTGATCCCAAATAATGTCCCCATACAATGCTCCAAATAGTACCGCTATACTGATCCCAAATAATGTCCCCATACAATGCTCCAAATAGTACCGCTACACTGATCCCAAATAATGTCCCCATACAATGCTCCAAATAGTACCGCTATACTGATCCCAAATAATGTCACCATACAATGCTCCAAATAGTACCGCTATACTGATCCCAAATAATGTCACCATACAATGCTCCAAATAGTGCCGCTATACTGATCCCAAATATTGTCACCATGAAATGCTCCAAATAGTACCGCTATACTGATCCCAAATAATGTCACCATATAATGCTCCAAATAGTACCGCTATACTGATCCCAAATAATGTCCCCATACAATGCTCCAAATAGTACCGCTATACTGATCCCAAATAATGTCACCATACAATGCTCCAAATAGTACCGCTATACTGATCCCAAATAATGTCACCATACAATGCTCCAAATAGTACCGCTATACTGATCCCAAATAATGTCAGCATACAATGCTCCAAATAGTGCCGCTATACTGATCCCAAATATTGTCACCATGAAATGCTCCAAATAGTACCGCTATACTGATCCCAAATAATGTCACCATACAATGCTCCAAATAGTACCGCTATACTGATCCCAAATAATGTCACCATACAATGCTCCAAATAGTACCGCTATACTGATCCCAAATAATGTCACCATACAATGCTCCAAATAGTACCGCTATACTGATCCCAAATAATGTCACCATACAATGCTCCAAATAGTACCGCTATACTGATCCCAAATAATGTCCCCATACAATGCTCCAAATAGTACCGCTATACTGATCCCAAATAATGTCCCCATACAATGCTCCAAATAGTACCGCTATACTGATCCCAAATAATGTGACCATACAATGCTCCAAATAGTACCGCTATACTGATCCCAAATAATGTCCCCATACAATGCTCCAAATAGTACCGCTATACTGATCCCAAATAATGTCCCCATACAATGCTCCAAACAGTACCGCTATACTGATCCCAAATAATGTCACCATACAATGCTCCAAATAGTACCGCTATACTGATCCCAAATAATGTCACCATACAATGCTCCAAATAGTACCGCTATACTGATCCCAAATAATGTCACCATACAATGCTCCAAATAGTACCGCTATACTGATCCCAAATAATGTCACATACAATGCTCCAAATAGTACCGCTATACTGTTCCCAAATAATGTCACCATACAATGCTCCAAATAGTACCGCTATACTGATCCCAAATAATGTCCCCATACAATGCTCCAAATAGTGCCGCTATACTGATCCCAAATAATGTCACCATACAATGCTCCAAATAGTACCGCTACACTGATCCCAAATAATGTCACCATACAATGCTCCAAATAGTACCGCTATACTGATCCCAAATAATGTCCCCATACAATGCTCCAAATAGTACCGCTATACTGATCCCAAATAATGTCCCCATACAATGCTCCAAATAGTACCGCTATACTGATCCCAAATAATGTCCCCATACAATGCTCCAAATAGTACCGCTATACTGATCCCAAATAATGTCACCATACAATGCTCCAAATAGTGCCGCTATACTGATCCCAAATAATGTCACCATGCAATGCTCCAAATAGTGCCGCTATACTGATCCCAAATAATGTCCCCATGCAATGCTCCAAATAGTACCGCTATACTGATCCCAAATAATGTCCCCATACAATGCTCCAAATAGTACCGCTATACTGATCCCAAATAATGTCACCATACAATGCTCCAAATAGTACCGCTATACTGATCCCAAATAATGTCACCATACAATGCTCCAAATAGTACCGCTATACTGATCCCAAATAATGTCCCCATACAATGCTCCAAATAGTACCGCTATACTGATCCCAAATAATGTGACCATACAATGCTCCAAATAGTACCGCTATACTGATCCCAAATAATGTGACCATACAATGCTCCAAATAGTACCGCTATACTGATCCCAAATAATGTCCCCATACAATGCTCCAAATAGTACCGCTATACTGATCCCAAATAATGTCCCCATACAATGCTCCAAATAGTACCGCTATACTGATCCCAAATAATGTCCCCATACAATGCTCCAAATAGTACCGCTATACTGATCCCAAATAATGTCCCCATACAATGCTCCAAATAGTACCGCTATACTGATCCCAAATAATGTCCCCATACAATGCTCCAAATAGTACCGCTATACTGATCCCAAATAATGTCACCATACAATGCTCCAAATAGTACCGCTATACTGATCCCAAATAATGTCCCCATACAATGCTCCAAATAGTACCGCTATACTGATCCCAAATAATGTCCCCATACAATGCTCCAAATAGTACCGCTATACTGATCCCAAATAATGTCACCATACAATGCTCCAAATAGTACCGCTATACTGATCCCAAATAATGTCACCATACAGTGCTCCAAATAGTACCGCTATACTGATCCCAAATAATGTCCCCATACAATGCTCCAAATAGTACCGCTACACTGATCCCAAATAATGTCACCATACAATGCTCCAAATAGTACCGCTATACTGATCCCAAATAATGTCCCCATACAATGCTCCAAATAGTGCCGCTATACTGATCCCAAATAATGTCCCCATACAATGCTCCAAATAGTACCGCTATACTGATCCCAAATAATGTCACCATACAATGCTCCAAATAGTACCGCTATACTGATCCCAAATAATGTCACAATACAATGCTCCAAATAGTACCGCTATACTGATCCAAAATAATGTCCCCATACAATGCTCCAAATAGTACCGCTATACTGATCCCAAATAATGTCCCCATACAATGCTCCAAATAGTGCCGCTATACTGATCCCAAATAATGCCCCCATACAATGCTCCAAATAGTACCGCTATACTGATCCCAAATAATGTCACCATACAATGCTCCAAATAGTACCGTTATACTGATCCCAAATAATGTCCCCATACAATGCTCCAAATAGTGCCGCTATACTGATCCCAAATAATGTCCCCATACAATGCTCCAAATAGTACCGCTACACTGATCCCAAATAATGTCACCATACAATGCTCCAAATAGTACCGCGATACTGATCCCAAATAATGTCATCATACAATGCTCCAAATAGTACCGCTATACTGATCCCAAATAATGTCCCCATACATTGCTCCAAATAGTACCGCTATACTGATCCCAAATAATGTCCCCATACAATGCTCCAAATAGTACCGCTATACTGATCCCAAATAATGTCCCCATACAATGCTCCAAATAGTACCGCTATACTGATCCCAAATAATGTCACCATACAATGCTCCAAATAGTACCGCTATACTGATCCCAAATAATGTCCCCATACAATGCTCCAAATAGTACCGCTATACTGATCCCAAATAATGTCACCATACAATGCTCCAAATAGTACCGCTATACTGATCCCAAATAATGTCACCATACAATGCTCCAAATAGTACCGCTATACTGATCCCAAATAATGTCACCATACAATGCTCCAAATAGTGCCGCTATACTGATCCCAAATAATGTCACCATACAATGCTCCAAATAGTGCCGCTATACTGATCCCAAATAATGTCACCATACAAAGCTCCAAATAGTGCCGCTATACTGATCCCAGTAATGTCACCATACAATGCTCCAAATAGTACCGCTATACTGATCCCAAATAATGTCACCATACAATGCTCCAAATAGTACCGCTATACTGATCCCAAATATTGTCATCATGAAATGCTCCAAATAGTACCGCTATACTGATCCCAAATAATGTCACCATACAATGCTCCAAATAGTGCCGCTATACTGATCCCAAATATTGTCACCATGAAATGCTCCAAATAGTACCGCTATACTGATCCCAAATAATGTCCCCATACAATGCTCCAAATAGTGCCGCTATACTGATCCCAAATAATGTCCCCATACAATGCTCCAAATAGTACCGCTATACTGATCCCAAATAATGTCACCATACAATGCTCCAAATAGTGCCGCTATACTGATCCCAAATAATGTCACCATACAATGCTCCAAATAGTACCGCTATACTGATCCCAAATAATGTCCCCATACAATGCTCCAAATAGTACCGCTATACTGATCCCAAATAATGTCACTATACAATGCTCCAAATAGTACCGCTATACTGATCCCAAATAATGTCCCCATACAATGCTCCAAATAGTACCGCTATACTGATCCCAAATAATGTCCCCATACAATGCTCCAAATAGTACCGCTACACTGATCCCAAATAATGTCCCCATACAATGCTCCAAATAGTACCGCTATACTGATCCCAAATAATGTCACCATACAATGCTCCAAATAGTACCGCTATACTGATCCCAAATAATGTCACCATACAATGCTCCAAATAGTGCCGCTATACTGATCCCAAATATTGTCACCATGAAATGCTCCAAATAGTACCGCTATACTGATCCCAAATAATGTCACCATATAATGCTCCAAATAGTACCGCTATACTGATCCCAAATAATGTCCCCATACAATGCTCCAAATAGTACCGCTATACTGATCCCAAATAATGTCACCATACAATGCTCCAAATAGTACCGCTATACTGATCCCAAATAATGTCACCATACAATGCTCCAAATAGTACCGCTATACTGATCCCAAATAATGTCAGCATACAATGCTCCAAATAGTGCCGCTATACTGATCCCAAATATTGTCACCATGAAATGCTCCAAATAGTACCGCTATACTGATCCCAAATAATGTCACCATACAATGCTCCAAATAGTACCGCTATACTGATCCCAAATAATGTCACCATACAATGCTCCAAATAGTACCGCTATACTGATCCCAAATAATGTCACCATACAATGCTCCAAATAGTACCGCTATACTGATCCCAAATAATGTCACCATACAATGCTCCAAATAGTACCGCTATACTGATCCCAAATAATGTCCCCATACAATGCTCCAAATAGTACCGCTATACTGATCCCAAATAATGTCCCCATACAATGCTCCAAATAGTACCGCTATACTGATCCCAAATAATGTGACCATACAATGCTCCAAATAGTACCGCTATACTGATCCCAAATAATGTCCCCATACAATGCTCCAAATAGTACCGCTATACTGATCCCAAATAATGTCCCCATACAATGCTCCAAACAGTACCGCTATACTGATCCCAAATAATGTCACCATACAATGCTCCAAATAGTACCGCTATACTGATCCCAAATAATGTCACCATACAATGCTCCAAATAGTACCGCTATACTGATCCCAAATAATGTCACCATACAATGCTCCAAATAGTACCGCTATACTGATCCCAAATAATGTCACATACAATGCTCCAAATAGTACCGCTATACTGTTCCCAAATAATGTCACCATACAATGCTCCAAATAGTACCGCTATACTGATCCCAAATAATGTCCCCATACAATGCTCCAAATAGTGCCGCTATACTGATCCCAAATAATGTCACCATACAATGCTCCAAATAGTACCGCTACACTGATCCCAAATAATGTCACCATACAATGCTCCAAATAGTACCGCTATACTGATCCCAAATAATGTCCCCATACAATGCTCCAAATAGTACCGCTATACTGATCCCAAATAATGTCCCCATACAATGCTCCAAATAGTACCGCTATACTGATCCCAAATAATGTCCCCATACAATGCTCCAAATAGTACCGCTATACTGATCCCAAATAATGTCACCATACAATGCTCCAAATAGTGCCGCTATACTGATCCCAAATAATGTCACCATGCAATGCTCCAAATAGTGCCGCTATACTGATCCCAAATAATGTCCCCATGCAATGCTCCAAATAGTACCGCTATACTGATCCCAAATAATGTCCCCATACAATGCTCCAAATAGTACCGCTATACTGATCCCAAATAATGTCACCATACAATGCTCCAAATAGTACCGCTATACTGATCCCAAATAATGTCACCATACAATGCTCCAAATAGTACCGCTATACTGATCCCAAATAATGTCCCCATACAATGCTCCAAATAGTACCGCTATACTGATCCCAAATAATGTGACCATACAATGCTCCAAATAGTACCGCTATACTGATCCCAAATAATGTGACCATACAATGCTCCAAATAGTACCGCTATACTGATCCCAAATAATGTCCCCATACAATGCTCCAAATAGTACCGCTATACTGATCCCAAATAATGTCCCCATACAATGCTCCAAATAGTACCGCTATACTGATCCCAAATAATGTCCCCATACAATGCTCCAAATAGTACCGCTATACTGATCCCAAATAATGTCCCCATACAATGCTCCAAATAGTACCGCTATACTGATCCCAAATAATGTCCCCATACAATGCTCCAAATAGTACCGCTATACTGATCCCAAATAATGTCACCATACAATGCTCCAAATAGTACCGCTATACTGATCCCAAATAATGTCCCCATACAATGCTCCAAATAGTACCGCTATACTGATCCCAAATAATGTCCCCATACAATGCTCCAAATAGTACCGCTATACTGATCCCAAATAATGTCACCATACAATGCTCCAAATAGTACCGCTATACTGATCCCAAATAATGTCACCATACAGTGCTCCAAATAGTACCGCTATACTGATCCCAAATAATGTCACCATACAATGCTCCAAATAGTACCGCTATACTGATCCCAAATAATGTCCCCATACAATGCTCCAAATAGTACCGCTACACTGATCCCAAATAATGTCACCATACAATGCTCCAAATAGTACCGCTATACTGATCCCAAATAATGTCCCCATACAATGCTCCAAATAGTGCCGCTATACTGATCCCAAATAATGTCCCCATACAATGCTCCAAATAGTACCGCTATACTGATCCCAAATAATGTCACCATACAATGCTCCAAATAGTACCGCTATACTGATCCCAAATAATGTCACAATACAATGCTCCAAATAGTACCGCTATACTGATCCAAAATAATGTCCCCATACAATGCTCCAAATAGTACCGCTATACTGATCCCAAATAATGTCCCCATACAATGCTCCAAATAGTACCGCTATACTGATCCCAAATAATGTCACCATACAATGCTCCAAATAGTACCGCTATACTGTTCCCAAATAATGTCACCATACAATGCTCCAAATAGTACCGCTATACTGATCCCAAATAATGTCACAATACAATGCTCCAAATAGTACCGCTATACTGATCCAAAATAATGTCCCCATACAATGCTCCAAATAGTACCGCTATACTGATCCCAAATAATGTCCCCATACAATGCTCCAAATAGTACCGCTATACTGATCCCAAATAATGTCACCATACAATGCTCCAAATAGTACCGCTATACTGTTCCCAAATAATGTCACCATACAATGCTCCAAATAGTACCGCTATACTGATCCCAAATAATGTCCCCATACAATGCTCCAAATAGTACCGCTATACTGATCCCAAATAATGTCACCATACAATGCTCCAAATAGTACCGCTACACTGATCCCAAATAATGTCACCATACAATGCTCCAAATAGTACCGCTATACTGATCCCAAATAATGTCTCCATACAATGCTCCAAATAGTACCGCTATACTGATCCCAAATAATGTCCCCATACAATGCTCCAAATAGTACCGCTATACTGATCCCAAATAATGTCCCCATACAATGCTCCAAATAGTACCGCTATACTGATCCCAAATAATGTCACCATACAATGCTCCAAATAGTGCCGCTATACTGATCCCAAATAATGTCCCCATACAATGCTCCAAATAGTACCGCTATACTGATCCCAAATAATGTCCCCATACAATGCTCCAAATAGTACCGCTATACTGATCCCAAATAATGTCCCCATACAATGCTCCAAATAGTACCGCTATACTGATCCCAAATAATGTCCCCATACAATGCTCCAAATAGTACCGCTATACTGATCCCAAATAATGTCCCCATACAATGCTCCAAATAGTACCGCTATACTGATCCCAAATAATGTCCCCATACAATGCTCCAAATAGTACCGCTATACTGATCCCAAATAATGTCACCATACAATGCTCCAAATAGTACCGCTATACTGATCCCAAAAAATGTCACCATACAATGCTCCAAATAGTACCGCTATACTGATCCCAAATAATGTCACCATACAATGCTCCAAATAGTACCGCTATACTGATCCCAAATAATGTCACCATACAATGCTCCAAATAGTACCGCTATACTGATCCCAAATAATGTCACCATACAATGCTCCAAATAGTACCGCTATACTGATCCCAAATAATGTCCCCATACAATGCTCCAAATAGTACCGCTATACTGATCCCAAATAATGTCGCCATACAATGCTCCAAATAGTACCGCTATACTGATCCCAAATAATGTCCCCATACAATGCTCCAAATAGTACCGCTATACTGATCCCAAATAATGTCACATACAATGCTCCAAATAGTACCGCTATACTGATCCCAAATAATGTCCCCATACAATGCTCCAAATAGTACCGCTATACTGATCCCAAATAATGTCACCATACAATGCTCCAAATAGTACCGCTATACTGATCCCAAATAATGTCACCATACAATGCTCCAAATAGTACCGCTATACTGATCCCAAATAATGTCGCCATGCAGTGCCCAGCATAACACTGCCATACACAGCCTGAATAATGTTCTGGAACCGGGTCTAAATATCACCATACTGTGCCCAAATAATGTCGCCATGCAGTGCTCAAATAATATCACTGTACTGTGCCCAAATACTGCCACCCCAGGCCCGAATAATGTCACCATGCAATGCCCAAGTAATATCGACCAACAATGCTCATATAATGTCACCAAAGAGTGGCCATAATAATATTGTGAACAGGCAATACATGGCCAAATAATGTCACCATAGTGACCTGTCCAACCAATCACTGTGGGGCCTGTGTAGGGCTGCGGATCCTGGGACTGAGGGGGAAGGTAAGCCTTGTTTTATATACCCCTCCACCAAGCAGCAATTGGGACTTGGGGTTCCCTGGTGACCTGTCTCTATCCGAGTAGGGGGACAGCGAAGAGAAGGCCTGGCTGTGACCTCCCGGCTAAATCAATTCCAGGATCACGGGGATTGGCTAGGAATGTTGGCCATCGACGGTGATCTCCTGATCTTTACCACAACAATCTTATGTATCGGGTAGAAGTCGTTCATCGTCAGCCCCCCGGCCTCGTTAGAGAGGAGCTCCAGCCTCGTTTATATTGATGGCCAACAAAGTATTTAGAAAGTCATTTCGGGAAAGAATATCAGAGTCCTCCTTGCCCCGCTTCGAGCTCATGAGAGGTGGATTGTCGAAAAGGAAATGTTCGTTCCAACTAGCGTGGGGAGACGGCTGGGGTCATACTGGTGATCAACAACACAGAGAGAACCCGCAAGAATCATCTCTGTGTTTAGTCAATTAAAAATGAGTCCATGAAGATGAAGTTCTTATAAAGCTCGTCCTGGTCCGACATCATCTATTCATGGACAATCCAGCATGGACTACAGATCCCATCAGGCCATACTGAACGCTCATTCAGGTATCGGTATTCACGAGGCCAGTCATTGCATTGGTGTGACCGCCATTTTCTTTAACCAAGTGCAACCATACTTTTACCAGGGCCGGATGGGCCTCCAGATGACCCTCCGATGGGCCCAGGCTCCGACGCAATTATGGGTCTTAAAAGTCCATCAGAAGACAACCCTATTTGGAGCCAATCACTTACCAGTAGGGTCTATTTCTTAAGGGATGATTCACAAATGACCTATTAGACCTCATCGGTGATATGTCCATGTGTAAAATGATAACAAGGACTATGATGAGAAGGGGACATTTACATGTACTACATAGATGGAGGGTGGGCCCTCAGAATCATCTTCTCTGGTGGGCCCATGGAACCTCAGTCCGACGCTGCTCTTACTCTCTTTTATGCCCACAGATATGTGCGCACATCCATGTTGTCATCAACCCAATGACATCACGGTGCTTATCGAAAGGGCAACCTTGAATTATTCTTGACCATAGTCTTCTTGCCTTTGCCTGTAGACCGTGGCTAGTTGACTGTAGACCGTGGCTAGTTGACTGTAGACCGTGGCTAGTTGACTGTAGACCGTGGCTAGTTGACTGTAGACCGTGGCTAGTTGACTGTAGACCGTGGCTAGTTGACTGTAGACCGTGGCTAGTTGACTGTAGACCGTGGCTAGTTGACTGTAGACTGCGGCTAGTTGACTGTAGACCGCGGCTAGCTGACTGTAGACCGTGGCTAGCTGACTGTAGACCGTGGCTAGCTGACTGTAGACCGTGGCTAGCTGACTGTAGACCGTGGCTAGTTGACTGTAGACCGTGGCTAGTTGACTGTAGACCGTGGCTAGTTGACTGTAGACCGTGGCTAGTTGACTGTAGACCGTGGCTAGCTGACTGTAGACCGTGGCTAGTTGACTGTAGACCGTGGCTAGCTGACTGTAGACCGTGGCTAGTTGACTGTAGACCGTGGCTAGTTGACTGTAGACCGTGGCTAGCTGACTGTGGCTAGTTGACTGTAGACCGTGGCTAGTTGACTGTAGACCGTGGCTAGTTTTTGGCTATGATCTTCTTTTTGTGATCTCAGACCTTGGATTGTTCTTGACTCATGTGTTTGCCCTGTATTTTCCTGGCCATAGTCTTCTATGTTTGACTCTAGACCGGGTTCTTGACTATAATCTCCCACCTATAACCTTATCTGCCGGCCATGTTTTTTGAGAACAGGAACATTTCTGCTCCTTTCCATGTTCTACAAGTCCTGGCATTTTGGGAGCGGCCATTCTCTATTGCTCTTGGGTGTGAAAACATTGGTGTCCCGATCCATCTGCCCCCATCTTATGGTCTCCAAAGTTGGACCTGTTCCTTGTCAAGTTGTTAGTTGTCTGTTCAGATGAGAAGTCACCCAACATTCCCACAAACAGATAAGCTCAGGGACCTCTCATGACGTGTACAGATGTAGCCAAGTTTCTCTTGACACTGTATTTAATGCGTTAAAATCAAGATAAAGATGGCTACATCTGTACCAGGAAGCTTAGGTGACAACAGTAAATGTCTCGCTTAATCATTGCATTTCTCCAGCCCCTTCTCCTCAATTTCCTTCTCCGGAGGAGCTGAAGAACCGAACGACGTGACCTGCGGCTGCTCATTGTAAGGGATCGGCGCTCCCTGCGGTCACCATTACAATATCCTTTCTACATTGTAGTAGTGAGTGGCTATTTTTTCCATGACAACTATTTTCACATGAAATCAAACAGGTGCCAGACTCCACCTCCTTATATTATTTAAAAACAGCAGTTGTACATGATGCGTCTTAGGGGATAAGTGGACTAAAAAAACAGGGATTTAAAAGGGGATCAATAGGGAAGTCGTCTCCCAGGACTATTTTAGACACCCCGGAGACCGCTCTCTTTTGAACGGTGACAACCACTTCCTGCCTGTGTGCAACTTACCGATCCTAATGTAATATCTGTCCAACACGAGGGAGATCGGCCATGTAATGACGAGCGGGGGATGAAGCTGTGGAGGAAAACCTTCCGTCCGTTTTATTAGGTGACTACGTAACTATAAGCTTTACTATTACACACACATAGTAAGGAGCGCAATAATCAGAGCGCACCTATAATCCCAGACACCGTCATTTCTCAGCAGTTCTCCCCTCCGCAGGTTCCAGGCTATGAAGTTCTCCATCACCCAGGAGCACCGCACCCCCAGCCCACAACTCTGTGCCAACTAATGAACTAGCGGAGGGTTCTGATCGGTGTCCTGGGTCCTCATGGACTTCCAGCCTCAATACTGTGAACAATCACCTGCTCCTTTAATAGTTGGCAGACGCCCCTCCCCCCCCCCCCCCCTGCGCACACAGACAAAGCAGCAGCAAAAAGTTTAGGACACAATACATAAGATTTTATACTGAAAGGTCTGACTAGCGGCGCTCTTCATCAAACTCTGGGGTGAGATCGAATCCTTAGTGAGTGTAAGGCTCTGTTCACACGGCAAACGAAAAACGGCTGTAAAATACGGAGCTTTTCAAGGGAAAACAGCCCCTGATTTTCAGCCGTTTTTTTAAGCATCGAGCGGTTTTTGATGCGTTTTTTACGGCCGTTCTTTCTATTGACCCAATGAAAAACTGCTCCAAAAACGGCTCAAGGAGTCACATGCGCTTCTTTTTACGAGGCGTTTTTTTTACGGGCCGTTTTTGTCAAACGGCCGCGTCGGAAAGAACTGGCGTTTTCCCATTGAAATCAATAGGCAGATGTTTGGAGGCGTTCAGCCTCCGTGTTTTTAGCTGTTTTTCGTGGCATTTACGGCATGAGAAACGGCTGAATATGAGCCGTGTGAACAGAGGCTAATACTCACCTCCCTCTCACACACAGCTCAGCAGTTCTGCTCTGTGCCTCATGGTGGTTGTGATTTTCAGTGAGTGCAGAGATTCTGATCCGTTACAGTGTAATAGGCAGGTGGAGGGGGAAAGAGGCATTTTACTTTAAGGCCGGGTTCCCACGTGGCGTAAACGCTGCAGAATTTCCACAACGGAATTCTGTGCGGAAATTCTGCAGCGTTTGCAGTAGCAGCAAAGTGGACGAATTTAGAAAACCGCACCACAGTTTTTACACCGCGTATCCGTCCCGTGAGATCCCGACCTATCAAAGTCTAACATATTTGCATAAACTATTGATTTAAAGGGCATATTGGTTATATGGGGTGGAAATATTATTCGGGGTTCCCCCACGGTTGGGATTCCTTCAGGGTCGTGGCCGCTGCGCTCAGCGCTGATCGGAGATTTCTTCAGCTCGGAAACTTTAAAATGAACCCGGTGGTTGTAAGATATGATTGGCTGTAGATTGGCTGTAGATTGGCTGTAGATTGGCTGTAGATTGGTGGTTGGGTTGTGTCTCAAAACTGCTCCAATGTCAATCCTGCAAGTTCTGCCGTCGAGCGGCGTTAGAGGAAGACCGGGAGCAAAGCTGGAAAAGTGTCCGGGACCGACGGGGCGGCGCGTGACAAAACTCAAGGAGCCCTGGGTCCGGCTCTGTCCCTGCTTTGGTCATTCCCATAAGTCCACGTTCACACTGAATATTTTCAGAAGTATTTCGGAACGTAAAACGCTCTTATGTGGTGTGAACGTGGCCTAAGGGGGGTGCGGCAGATCCATGGACTGTTCTGGGGACGGCCCTTTAACCCCTGCAGGACCGGGCCTATTTTGCAGTGTAGGGCGGCAGGAAAGTCGTCGCCATCCGCTTGTTCTACTTTTTTATTTTTCCGCCGTCACTGCTGCATGGGGCAGTTTCTCGTTTGCGGGTTCAGTTGTATTTTTGAATGGACTCATATTTAATAATTAACTTTTATTAACTCTTTCTGGGGACTGGAAAGCACAGCAATTTTACCATTGGAATTTTTTTTCCGCTATTCACCTTTATTCTATGGGTCACATGACTCCGGGGATACCAAACACTTGTAGTTCTTTTTATGTTTTCCTACTTTTGAACAAGCACATTTCCTCCGATGCTCCAGTCCCCCTCAGCTCCAGTCCTCCGATGCTCCAGCCCCCTCAGTTCCAGTCCCCCTCAGCTCCAGTCCCCCTCAGCTCCAGTCCCCCTCAGCTCCAGTCCCCCTCAGCTCCAGTCCCCCTCAGCTCCAGTCCCCCTCAGCTCCAGTCCCCTTCAGCTCCAGTCCCCCTCAGCTCCAGTCCCCCTCAGCTCCAGTCCCCCTCAGCTCCAGTCCCCCTCAGCTCCAGTCCCCCTCAGCTCCAGTCCCCCTCAGCTCCAGTGCACCGGAGGAGTGGTGCGATTTTTCGGACAGAATGTACTGCGGGTTCCAGTCGGACACGCTGCGTGATTTTTACGCGGCGCATCCGACCCAGGGGATCCCGGCCTTAAGGTTCAATCAAAATTCTACACCCTGGGACAATATCACCGGGCAAGGTGGAGATAATAGGTAGGTCCGTGCTTGGGGTGGAGATAAGAGGTAGGTCAGTGCTTTGGGTAGAGATAAGAGGTAGGTCAGTGCTTTGGGTGGAGATAAGAGGTAGGTCAGTGCTTTGGGTGGAGATAAGAGGTAGGTCAATGCTTTGGGTGGAGATAAGAGGTAGGTCAGTGCTTTGGGTGGAGATAAGAGGTAGGTCAGTGCTTTGGGTGGAGATAAGAGGTAGGTCCGTGCTTTGGGTGGAGATAAGAGGTAGGTCCGTGCTTGGGGTAGAGATAAGAGGTAGGTCAGTGCTTGGGGTGGAGATAAGAGGTAGGTCAGTGCTTGGGGTAGTGATAAGAGGTAGGTCCGTGCTTTGGGTAGAAATAAGAGGTAGGTCCATGCTTTGGGTAGAGATAAGAGGTAGGTCAGTGCTTGGGGTGGAGATAAGAGGTAGGTCAGTGCTTTGGGTAGTGATAAGAGGTAGGTCCGTGCTTTGGGTAGAAATAAGAGGTAGGTCAGTGCTTGGGGTGAAGATAAGAGGTAGGTCAGTGCTTTGGGTGGAGATAAGAGGTAGGTCAGTGCTTTGGGTAGAGATAAGAGGTAGGTCTGTGCTTTGGGTAGAGATAAGAGGTAGGTCTGTGCTTTGGGTGGAGATAAGAGGTAGGTCTGTGCTTTGGGTAGAGATAAGAGGTAGGTCTGTGCTTGGGGTAGAGATAAGAGGTAGGTCAGTGCTTGGGGTAGAGATAAGAGGTAGGTCAGTGCTTTGGGTGGAGATAAGAGGTAGGTCTGTGCTTTGGGTGGAGATAAGAGGTAGGTCAGTGCTTTGGGTAGAGATAAGAGGTAGGTCAGTGCTTTGGGTAGAGATAAGAGGTAGGTATGTGCTTTGGGTAGTGATAAGAGGTAGGTCAGTGCTTTGGGTAGAGATAAGAGGTAGGTCAGTGCTTTGGGTAGAGATAAGAGGTAGGTCAGTGCTTTGGGTAGAGATAAGAGGTAGGTCTGTGCTTTGGGTAGTGATAAGAGGTAGGTCTGTGCTTTGGGTAGTGATAAGAGGTAGGTCCGTGCTTTGGGTAGAGATAAGAGGTAGGTCAGTGCTTGGGGTAGTGATAAGAGGTAGGTCAGTGCTTTGGGTAGAGATAAGAGGTAGGTCAGTGCTTTGGGTAGAGATAAGAGGTAGGTCTGTGCTTTGGGTAGTGATAAGAGGTAGGTCTGTGCTTTGGGTAGTGATAAGAGGTAGGTCCGTGCTTTGGGTAGAGATAAGAGGTAGGTCAGTGCTTGGGGTGAAGATAAGAGGTAGGTCAGTGCTTTGGGTAGTGATAAGAGGTAGGTCAGTGCTTTGGGTAGAGATAAGAGGTAGGTCTGTGCTTTGGGTAGAGATAAGAGGTAGGTCTGTGCTTTGGGTGGAGATAAGAGGTAGGTCTGTGCTTTGGGTAGAGATAAGAGGTAGGTCTGTGCTTTGGGTAGAGATAAGAGGTAGGTCTGTGCTTTGGGTGGAGATAAGAGGTAGGTCAGTGCTTTGGGTAGAGATAAGAGGTAGGTCAGTGCTTTGGGTAGAGATAAGAGGTAGGTATGTGCTTTGGGTAGTGATAAGAGGTAGGTCAGTGCTTTGGGTAGAGATAAGAGGTAGGTCAGTGCTTTGGGTAGAGATAAGAGGTAGGTCAGTGCTTGGGGTGGAGATAAGAGGTAGGTCAGTGCTTTGGGTAGTGATAAGAGGTAGGTCAGTGCTTTGGGTAGAGATAAGAGGTAGGTATGTGCTTTGGGTAGTGATAAGAGGTAGGTCAGTGCTTTGGGTAGAGATAAGAGGTAGGTCCATGCTTTGGGTAGAGATAAGAGGTAGGTCAGTGCTTGGGGTGGAGATAAGAGGTAGGTCAGTGCTTTGGGTAGTGATAAGAGGTAGGTCCGTGCTTTGGGTAGAAATAAGAGGTAGGTCAGTGCTTGGGGTGGAGATAAGAGGTAGGTCAGTGCTTTGGGTGGAGATAAGAGGTAGGTCAGTGCTTTGGGTAGAGATAAGAGGTAGGTCTGTGCTTTGGGTAGAGATAAGAGGTAGGTCTGTGCTTTGGGTGGAGATAAGAGGTAGGTCTGTGCTTTGGGTAGAGATAAGAGGTAGGTCTGTGCTTTGGGTAGAGATAAGAGGTAGGTCAGTGCTTGGGGTAGAGATAAGAGGTAGGTCAGTGCTTTGGGTGGAGATAAGAGGTAGGTCTGTGCTTTGGGTGGAGATAAGAGGTAGGTCAGTGCTTTGGGTAGAGATAAGAGGTAGGTCAGTGCTTTGGGTAGAGATAAGAGGTAGGTATGTGCTTTGGGTAGTGATAAGAGGTAGGTCAGTGCTTTGGGTAGAGATAAGAGGTAGGTCAGTGCTTTGGGTAGAGATAAGAGGTAGGTCTGTGCTTTGGGTAGTGATAAGAGGTAGGTCTGTGCTTTGGGTAGTGATAAGAGGTAGGTCCGTGCTTTGGGTAGAGATAAGAGGTAGGTCAGTGCTTGGGGTAGTGATAAGAGGTAGGTCAGTGCTTTGGGTAGAGATAAGAGGTAGGTCAGTGCTTTGGGTAGAGATAAGAGGTAGGTCTGTGCTTTGGGTAGTGATAAGAGGTAGGTCTGTGCTTTGGGTAGTGATAAGAGGTAGGTCCGTGCTTTGGGTAGAGATAAGAGGTAGGTCAGTGCTTGGGGTGAAGATAAGAGGTAGGTCAGTGCTTTGGGTAGTGATAAGAGGTAGGTCAGTGCTTTGGGTAGAGATAAGAGGTAGGTCTGTGCTTTGGGTAGAGATAAGAGGTAGGTCTGTGCTTTGGGTGGAGATAAGAGGTAGGTCTGTGCTTTGGGTAGAGATAAGAGGTAGGTCTGTGCTTTGGGTAGAGATAAGAGGTAGGTCAGTGCTTGGGGTAGAGATAAGAGGTAGGTCAGTGCTTTGGGTGGAGATAAGAGGTAGGTCTGTGCTTTGGGTGGAGATAAGAGGTAGGTCAGTGCTTTGGGTAGAGATAAGAGGTAGGTCAGTGCTTTGGGTAGAGATAAGAGGTAGGTATGTGCTTTGGGTTGTGATAAGAGGTAGGTCAGTGCTTTGGGTAGAGATAAGAGGTAGGTCAGTGCTTTGGGTAGTGATAAGAGGTAGGTCAGTGCTTTGGGTAGAGATAAGAGGTAGGTCAGTGCTTTGGGTAGAGATAAGAGGTAGGTCTGTGCTTTGGGTAGTGATAAGAGGTAGGTCTGTGCTTTGGGTAGTGATAAGAGGTAGGTCCGTGCTTTGGGTAGAGATAAGAGGTAGGTCAGTGCTTGGGGTGAAGATAAGAGGTAGGTCAGTGCTTTGGGTAGTGATAAGAGGTAGGTCCGTGCTTTGGGTAGAGATAAGAGGTAGGTCCGTGCTTTGGGTAGAGATAAGAGGTAGGTCAGTGCTTGGGGTGAAGATAAGAGGTAGGTCTGTGCTTTGGGTAGAGATAAGAGGTAGGTCTGTGCTTGGGGTAGAGATAAGAGGTAGGTCCGTGCTTTGGGTGGAGATAAGAGGTAGGTCAGTGCTTTGGGTGGAGATAAGAGGTAGGTCAGTGCTTTGGGTAGAGATAAGAGGTAGGTCCGTGCTTTGGGTGGAGATAAGAGGTAGGTCAGTGCTTTGGGTAGAGATAAGAGGTAGGTCTGTGCTTTGGGTAGAGATAAGAGGTAGGTCTGTGCTTTGGGTAGTGATAAGAGGTAGGTCAGTGCTTTGGGTAGAGATAAGAGGTAGGTCAGTGCTTTGGGTAGAGATAAGAGGTAGGTCAGTGCTTGGGGTGAAGATAAGAGGTAGGTCTGTGCTTTGGGTAGTGATAAGAGGTAGGTCCGTGCTTTGGGTAGAGATAAGAGGTAGGTCAGTGCTTTGGGTAGAAATAAGAGGTAGGTCAGTGCTTGGGGTGAAGATAAGAGGTAGGTCAGTACTTTGGGTAGAGATAAGAGGTAGGTCAGTGCTTGGGGTGAAGATAAGAGGTAGGTCCGTGCTTTGGGTAGAGATAAGAGGTAGGTCAGTGCTTGGGGTGAAGATAAGAGGTAGGTCTGTGCTTTGGGTAGTGATAAGAGGTAGGTCCGTGCTTTGGGTAGAGATAAGAGGTAGGTCAGTGCTTTGGGTAGAAATAAGAGGTAGGTCAGTGCTTGGGGTGAAGATAAGAGGTAGGTCAGTACTTTGGGTAGAGATAAGAGGTAGGTCAGTGCTTGGGGTGAAGATAAGAGGTAGGTCCGTGCTTTGGGTAGTGATAAGAGGTAGGTCCGTGCTTTGGGTAGAGATAAGAGGTAGGTCAGTGCTTGGGGTAGTGATAAGAGGTAGGTCAGTGCTTTGGGTAGAGATAAGAGGTAGGTCAGTGCTTTGGGTAGAGATAAGAGGTAGGTCTGTGCTTTGGGTAGTGATAAGAGGTAGGTCTGTGCTTTGGGTAGTGATAAGAGGTAGGTCCGTGCTTTGGGTAGAGATAAGAGGTAGGTCAGTGCTTGGGGTGAAGATAAGAGGTAGGTCAGTGCTTTGGGTAGTGATAAGAGGTAGGTCAGTGCTTTGGGTAGAGATAAGAGGTAGGTCTGTGCTTTGGGTAGAGATAAGAGGTAGGTCTGTGCTTTGGGTGGAGATAAGAGGTAGGTCTGTGCTTTGGGTAGAGATAAGAGGTAGGTCTGTGCTTTGGGTAGAGATAAGAGGTAGGTCAGTGCTTGGGGTAGAGATAAGAGGTAGGTCAGTGCTTTGGGTGGAGATAAGAGGTAGGTCTGTGCTTTGGGTGGAGATAAGAGGTAGGTCAGTGCTTTGGGTAGAGATAAGAGGTAGGTCAGTGCTTTGGGTAGAGATAAGAGGTAGGTATGTGCTTTGGGTAGTGATAAGAGGTAGGTCAGTGCTTTGGGTAGAGATAAGAGGTAGGTCAGTGCTTTGGGTAGTGATAAGAGGTAGGTCAGTGCTTTGGGTAGAGATAAGAGGTAGGTCAGTGCTTTGGGTAGAGATAAGAGGTAGGTCTGTGCTTTGGGTAGTGATAAGAGGTAGGTCTGTGCTTTGGGTAGTGATAAGAGGTAGGTCCGTGCTTTGGGTAGAGATAAGAGGTAGGTCAGTGCTTGGGGTGAAGATAAGAGGTAGGTCAGTGCTTTGGGTAGTGATAAGAGGTAGGTCCGTGCTTTGGGTAGAGATAAGAGGTAGGTCCGTGCTTTGGGTAGAGATAAGAGGTAGGTCAGTGCTTGGGGTGAAGATAAGAGGTAGGTCTGTGCTTTGGGTAGAGATAAGAGGTAGGTCTGTGCTTGGGGTAGAGATAAGAGGTAGGTCCGTGCTTTGGGTGGAGATAAGAGGTAGGTCAGTGCTTTGGGTGGAGATAAGAGGTAGGTCCGTGCTTTGGGTGGAGATAAGAGGTAGGTCTGTGCTTTGGGTGGAGATAAGAGGTAGGTCTGTGCTTTGGGTAGAGATAAGAGGTAGGTCTGTGCTTTGGGTAGAGATAAGAGGTAGGTCAGTGCTTGGGGTAGAGATAAGAGGTAGGTCAGTGCTTTGGGTGGAGATAAGAGGTAGGTCTGTGCTTTGGGTGGAGATAAGAGGTAGGTCAGTGCTTTGGGTAGAGATAAGAGGTAGGTCAGTGCTTTGGGTAGAGATAAGAGGTAGGTATGTGCTTTGGGTAGTGATAAGAGGTAGGTCAGTGCTTTGGGTAGAGATAAGAGGTAGGTCAGTGCTTTGGGTAGTGATAAGAGGTAGGTCAGTGCTTTGGGTAGAGATAAGAGGTAGGTCAGTGCTTTGGGTAGAGATAAGAGGTAGGTCTGTGCTTTGGGTAGTGATAAGAGGTAGGTCTGTGCTTTGGGTAGTGATAAGAGGTAGGTCCGTGCTTTGGGTAGAGATAAGAGGTAGGTCAGTGCTTGGGGTGAAGATAAGAGGTAGGTCAGTGCTTTGGGTAGTGATAAGAGGTAGGTCCGTGCTTTGGGTAGAGATAAGAGGTAGGTCCGTGCTTTGGGTAGAGATAAGAGGTAGGTCAGTGCTTGGGGTGAAGATAAGAGGTAGGTCTGTGCTTTGGGTAGAGATAAGAGGTAGGTCTGTGCTTGGGGTAGAGATAAGAGGTAGGTCCGTGCTTTGGGTGGAGATAAGAGGTAGGTCAGTGCTTTGGGTGGAGATAAGAGGTAGGTCCGTGCTTTGGGTGGAGATAAGAGGTAGGTCAGTGCTTTGGGTAGAGATAAGAGGTAGGTCTGTGCTTTGGGTAGAGATAAGAGGTAGGTCTGTGCTTTGGGTAGTGATAAGAGGTAGGTCAGTGCTTTGGGTAGAGATAAGAGGTAGGTCAGTGCTTTGGGTAGAGATAAGAGGTAGGTCAGTGCTTGGGGTGAAGATAAGAGGTAGGTCTGTGCTTTGGGTAGTGATAAGAGGTAGGTCCGTGCTTTGGGTAGAGATAAGAGGTAGGTCAGTGCTTTGGGTAGAAATAAGAGGTAGGTCAGTGCTTGGGGTGAAGATAAGAGGTAGGTCAGTACTTTGGGTAGAGATAAGAGGTAGGTCAGTGCTTGGGGTGAAGATAAGAGGTAGGTCCGTGCTTTGGGTAGAGATAAGAGGTAGGTCAGTGCTTGGGGTGAAGATAAGAGGTAGGTCTGTGCTTTGGGTAGTGATAAGAGGTAGGTCCGTGCTTTGGGTAGAGATAAGAGGTAGGTCAGTGCTTTGGGTAGAAATAAGAGGTAGGTCAGTGCTTGGGGTGAAGATAAGAGGTAGGTCAGTACTTTGGGTAGAGATAAGAGGTAGGTCCGTGCTTGGGGTGAAGATAAGAGGTAGGTCCGTGCTTTGGGTAGTGATAAGAGGTAGGTCCGTGCTTTGGGTAGAGATAAGAGGTAGGTCCGTGCTTTGGGTAGAAATAAGAGGTAGGTCAGTGCTTGGGGTGAAGATAAGAGGTAGGTCAGTACTTTGGGTAGAGATAAGAGGTAGGTCAGTGCTTTGGGTGGAGATAAGAGGTAGGTCAGTGCTTTGGGTGGAGATAAGAGGTAGGTCAGTGCTTTGGGTGGAGATAAGAGGTAGGTCTGTGCTTTGGGTAGAGATAAGAGGTAGGTCAGTGCTTGGGGTGGAGATAAGAGGTAGGTCCGTGCTTTGGGTGGAGATAAGAGGTAGGTCAGTGCTTTGGGTGGAGTTACACTGCTGAACATCTCAACTACTACACATTGTGATCTTCCTACAGTCACTGAGCTCCACCTGGACCTTTGATGGAACTAGAAGAACCGTGTATCCTACCAAACAAGTCCTCATACCTTCCGCAATCACAGCGGTCACCAAAACTGGGTCCAAAATTGGAAAAAATTCCAACATTTGTTTCAATCTGAATTGTCCTTTTTGTTGATCTGGGAACCTTGAAGATTTGTCTTCTCAGACTGAAACCTAAACCCTGGTCCCTCAGGATCGCGCGGTGGCAGCTCGGAGGTCATGACCAGTTTTGGGTGACCCCATCTGTCAACCATGAACCCAGAACCGCCGGGAACCTTGATGGGACCAGACAAGCCCAGAACTCCCCCCCAGAAGACCCTCCATGACGTGGAAAGTGACCACCCTCCTCCGGGGAGAGGCTGCAGCTGTGGAGGAGACTTCTGATATTTCTGCGATGATCTCGTCGCCCTCCTTCGGCTTCTTTCCCTTATATGAGCATTGAGGAGCGGCAGATGTCGGCCCCTCGCAGCAAATTTCGTGCGCTCGCAGGCCGCCTGGCACAGTCCTGTCCCTCTGGAGGAGAAAAATGTTTCCCAGGCTCTTGGCAGCACATCAAAGTCTCACTCGGTGGCCGCGAGGAATCTGCCGGGGCGTCAAATACGGTTTTAAATCAATAGCGGAAGATTCTGCTATAAAGGAGAATTTTCATGAGAAAAACCGTATATAATAATAATAATATTCATATAATGTCAGCGACTACATAGCCGTCACTTCTGGTAAACATGTGCACTCACTGTTTTCTCCTGCAGGTGGCGCTCTGTCTATGGAGTTTTATATTGGAAAGGAAAACGGCTGAAATCACAGGGGGAAAATGAGGCCTGAAAAAACTGGAGGTGCCACAAATAGGGCAGATGTCTGGGGGGCCCGGGATGTGGGGGCAGCCGGCAATCTGGCTCTCTCTGCGGTTGAGTACTATCTGTTGCTCCCTGTTATCAGCCATTTCCTGTGACCTGACAGGTGAATGCAATCTATTGTTTACAGTTATCAGCCATTTCAGACTCGGGGAAAGGCTTAGCATGGCACAGCAGAAAATAGGATCTATTGCTCCCTGTTATCAGCCATTTAGGTTGATGTCAGCCGCTCCTCTTATAACACTGCTGTACTGTAAGGGTCAGTTCACACAGAGTTTTTTTGGACGCGGAAAACGCGTCAAAAAACAACCGAAAATGCCTCCCATTGATTTCAATGGGAGGCGGAGGCATTTTTATCTGGTGAGCGGAAAAAAACGTCTCGTGGGAAAAAGAAGCGACATGCCCTATCTTTGGGCGTTTACGTCTCTGACCTCCCATTGACATCAATAGTAGGCAGAGAAAGCGTATTTCGTGGCGTTTTGTGCCACATGGGGGAAGGGGGATTGCTGGCCCCTCAATTATATATATAGGATTTAGTTAAGGAAACAGCTGAGCGCGGGTGGAGGCACCAAATGGAATATTCCGCACAGGGTGCCATCTAACCTAAGGCCTGCTCGGGCTGTGAGAAGTGTTGGGTCAATACAGGTTTTCAGCATTTGAATAGAAAACAATGAATATTTCAATTCACTGACAACAAGCAGAGATCTTGTGTTTTTAACCAAGCAGAAAAAATCTGCTTCGAAATTCCCTTTTTTAACACGTTTTTTAAAGGCTTTGTTTACGCGTTTTGTTCAGGCAATTTTTTTAATTCAGCAAATGGAAAAGCTGCGGGTGTTTTAGGTTAAATAAAATAAAAAAACACATCAAAAAAATGCCGGTGATTGATTTAGATGGAGGTTCAGAGGCGGAAACCGCACCGAGATACGGCATGACGCTTTTTTCCCGCCTATACCTCCCAGTGAAATCAATAGAGAAAGATTTAGGGAGTGTTTTGGCGCTGATTCCGACGCGTTTTTCGTGATCAGCGCCAAAAATGCCATGTGAACTGGGCCATAGAATCTTGCTGAACTTTTCCGCTGATTGCGCTTTATTTACATGGGACCGGGCGCGCTCTGTAATATTCTTTCCTTGGTTGAACTTCCACGTGTCGCTTGGATGACCCCCGGTGGAGTCTCGTGGCCCCGGTCTCGCCCGCTCCTTGCGTTGTGTTTGTCTTGAGCGGCGGTTGCGGGGTACGCGGTACGCACGTTGTGTTTGTCTTGAGCGGCGGTTGCGGGGTACGCGGTACGCACGTTGTGTTTGTCTTGAGCGGCGGTTGCGGGGTACGCGGTGCGCACGTTGTGTTTGTCTTGAGCGGCGGTTGCGGGGTACACGGTGCGCACGTTGTGTTTGTCTTGAGCGGCGGTTGCGGGGTACGCGGTGCGCACGTTGTGTTTGTCTTCAGCGGCGGCTGCGGGGTACACGGTGCGCATGTTGTGTTTGTCTTGAGCGGCGGTTGCGGGGTACGCGGTGCGCACGTTGTGTTTGTCTTGAGCGGCGGTTGCGGGGTACACGGTGCGCACGTTGTGTTTGTCTTGAGCGGCGGCTGCGGGGTACGCGGTGCGCACGTTGTGTTTGTCTTGAGCGGCGGTTGCGGGGTACACGGTGCGCACGTTGTGTTTGTCTTGAGCGGCGGCTGCGGGGTACGCGGTGCGCACGTTGTGTTTGTCTTCAGCGGCGGCTGCGGGGTACACGGTGCGCACGTTGTTTGTCTTGAGCGGCGGTTGCGGGGTACACGGTGCGCACGTTGTGTTTGTCTTCAGCGGCGGTTGCAGGGTACGCGGTGCGCACGTTGTGTTTGTCTTGAGTGGCGGTTGCGGGGTACACGGTGCGCACGTTGTGTTTGTCTTCAGCGGCGGTTGCAGGGTACGCGGTGCGCACGTTGTGTTTGTCTTGAGCGGCGGTTGCGGGGTACGCGGTGCGCACGTTGTGTTTGTCTTGAGCGGCGGTTGCGGGGTACGCGGTGTGCACGTTGTGTTTATCTTGAGCGGCGGTTGCGGGGTACGCGGTGTGCACGTTGTGTTTGTCTTGAGCGGCGTTTGCGGGGTACGCGGTGCGCACGTTGTGTTTGTCTTCAGCGGCGGTTGCAGGGTACGCGGTGCGCACGTTGTGTTTGTCTTGAGCGGCGGTTGCGGGGTACGCGGTGCGCACGTTGTGTTTGTCTTGAGCGGCGGTTGCGGGGTACACGGTGCGCACGTTGTGTTTGTCTTCAGCGGCGGTTGCAGGGTACGCGGTGCGCACGTTGTGTTTGTCTTGAGCGGCGGCTGCGGGGTACGCGGTGCGCACGTTGTGTTTGTCTTCAGCGGCGGCTGCGGGGTACACGGTGCGCACGTTGTGTTTGTCTTGAGCGGCGGCTGCGGGGTACGCGGTGCGCACGTTGTGTTTGTCTTGAGCGGCGGCTGCTGGGTACGCGGTGCGCACGTTGTGTTTGTCTTCAGCGGCGGTTGCAGGGTACACGGTGCGCACGTTGTGTTTGTCTTGAGCGGCGGTTGCGGGGCACGCGGTGCGCACGTTGTGTTTGTCTTGAGCGGCGGTTGCGGGGTACGCGGTGCGCACGTTGTGCTTGTCTTGAGCGGCGGTTGCGGGGCACGCGGTGCGCACGTTGTGTTTGTCTTGAGCGGCGGTTGCAGGGTACACGGTGCGCACGTTGTGCTTGTCTTGAGCGGCGGCTGCGGGGTACGCGGTGTGCACGTTGTGTTTGTCTTGAGCGGCGGTTGCGGGGTACGCGGTGCGCACGTTGTGTTTAGGAGAAGATTATCTGTGTTATTGTCATTACCAAGGTGCAGACTGTGGGACTTAAGTGTTTTCCGCGAGCCAACGTAAACATCTCCGCGCACGTCTAATACCGGAGCAAAGAAAACGCTGCGCCCACTGATATTTACTGACAAACAATCATCCAGGATCCGAGGCTGAGAAAGAAATCCACAATCCGGGCAGCACACAAATGTATCAACGTGTCACAACTTATCAGGGACTGCTACATACTCAGTTACATCAGACCTCTTACTCCAGTCACAGCCAAAGCTGCATTCACAACTCTACTGATTTCCAGAGAGCTCTCAGTGCTTCCCATCTCCCTTCTGTCCTACGCAGATTCCATCTTTTCTTAGCATTACCTGCTGTAGTGCATTGTGGGCGACGTAGTGCACAGTCTAATATTGAGAAGCAATACGTCCCCAGTGCATTGTAGGAATTACGGTCAGATGTTAGGGCTGTGCATTGTGCAGAGCTGATGGATTCCAAGTGGCAGCAATCTGTATTTTAACTGCAGCTCTGGATGTGACCGGAGTATAAGACATGATGCAATGGCAGAATTTTGATTACACCTGTGGATTTGACTGCAGTACAAGACAACATCGAAAGGCAGAATTATGAATGAAACTCTTGATGCCACTGGAGTCTGAGACGTAATGACGTAGCAGAATTTTAACTACAGCTCTGGGTGTAACAGGAGTTTGACTGCAGCTCTGGATGTGACTGGAGCATGAAGGTATAGGCACACGCGGCAGATTCGACTGAAAAATCCATTCCGTACATGTGAATAGCGATGTTCTGCAGCAGGTGCATGGGATTCCGCCACCCTATTCAGATTAATGGGACCATGGCCCGTCATAGGGGAATATAACACAGGACATTATGTGACTGGGGGTCAGTACACGATGAGTAATTATCATGTAATGTTCAGTATAATGAGCACCAAATGTAAAAAATAATGAGGAATTGCCTTAAAGGGCCACATACAATTAAATAGGTGCCTAAAGGCTGGAATCAGATGGGCCCTAATACACACTATATCCCTTTTCTGCACCTATGGTAGGGAGGAGCGCCCCCGCCTGGCAGGTTGATGACGAGTTTATATCAGATACCTATAATGTGTTTTTATCAGCTGCAGGTTCCAATTATTGTCTCCAGTCCATAGAATATCATGTCATGTGGGTATTTTTTGATACATTGTTTCCTGTAAAATCCATGAATGTTTCGGATTCCTCTTTCTGTTTATTTGTTTGGAGATCAGACATTTCCGTCGTGCTGGAATAAGTGAACGGTACTTTACGGCGACGGTCAGCGAGGCCTTATCCACAACAACCCCCATCAGAGAGCAGCAATTACACGAGACTTCCTCCCGGGGACGATGTTTTGACAAGTCCAATAGGCCGTCACAGAGATGTCTCTGAGGTTAATGGGGTCTCCGGGGATTTCCGGTAATAGTATAAAAGGAGAAGACGCATCGCGGCAATTTGTAGGAAGCTTTTAGCAAATTAATTGTTTGTTGTTCGTCAGGGTCCTTTTAAGGACTGGAATGACAGATAATCTACAGCCGTACGATGAAGCCTCCCGGAACATTGTGCCACAGAGAAATACAACAACACATCCTTATCCCGGACCTCGTGGAGGCAGAATATGCCTACGGTAATGAGATATTTACACATATCTCATGAAGACAATATATAGGGATATATAGAAGAAGGGCCACACAATGCACACACCACACAGCCGTTCAGTACCCAAATAATATCGCCGTACAGCGCCTAAATAATACCAACATACAGTACTCAAAAAATACCACCATACAGTACTCAAATAATATCACCATACGGTGCTCAAAAAATACCAAAATACAGTGCTCAAATAATATCGGCATATAGAGCCCAAATAATACCAACATACAGTGCTCAAATAATACCACCATACACTGTCCACATAATACCACCATGCGCAGCTCACATAATACCACCATACACTGCTCACATAATACCAACATACAGTGCTCAAATAATACCAACATACAGTGCTCAAATAATACCAACATACAGTGCCCAAATAATACCAACATACAGTACACAAATAATACCACCATACGGTGCTCAAATAATACCAACATACAGTACTCAAATAATACCACCATATAGTGCTCAAATAATACCAACATACAGCACCCAAATAATAACACCATACAGTGCTCAAATAATACCAACATACAGTGCTCAAATAATACCAACATACAGTGCTCAAATAATACCACCATATAGTGCCCAAATAATACCAACATACAGTGCTCAAATAATACCAACATACAGTACTCAAATAATACCACCATACAGTACCCAAATAATACCAACATACAGTGCTCAAATAATACCAACATACAGTGCTCAAATAATACCAACATACAGTACTCAAATAATATCACCATACAGTGCTCAAATAATACCAACATACAGTGCTCAAATAATACCACCATACAGTGCTCAAATAATACCAACATACAGTGCTCAAATAATACCAACATACAGTGCTCAAATAATACCAACATACAGTGCTCAAATAATACCAACATACAGTGCTCAAATAATACCAACATACAGTACTCAAATAATACCACCATACAGTACCCAAATAATACCAACATACAGTGCTCAAATAATACCAACATACAGTACTCAAATAATATCACCATACGGTGCTCAAATAATACCAACATACAGTACTCAAATAATACCACCATACAGTGCCCAAATAATACCAACATACAGTGCTCAAATAATACCAACATACAGTACTCAAATAATATCACCATACGGTGCTCAAATAATACCAACATACAGTACTCAAATAATACCACCATACAGTGCCCAAATAATACCAACATACAGTGCTCAAATAATACCAACATACAGTACTCAAATAATACCAACATACAGTACTCAAATAATACCACCATACAGTACTCAAATAATATCACCATACGGTGCTCAAATAATACCAACATACAGTACTCAAATAATACCAACATACAGTGCTCAAATAATACCAACATACAGTACTCAAAATAATACCAACATACAGTGCTCAAATAATACCAACATACAGGGCTCAAATAATATCACCATATAGTGCTCAAATAATACCAACATACAGTGCTCAAATAATACCACCATACAGTGCTCAAATAATACCACCATACAGTACTCAAATAATACCAACATACAGTGCTCAAATAATACCAACATACAGTGCTCAAATAATACCAACATACAGTGCTCAAATAATAACAACATACAGTGATCAAATAATACCAACATACAGTACTCAAATAATACCAACATACAGTGCTCAAATAATACCAACATACAGTACTCAAATAATACCAACATACAGTGCTCAAATAATACCACCATATAGTGCACAACTAATACCAACATACAGTACTCAAATAATACCAACATACAGTACTCAAATAATACCAACATACAGTGCTCAAATAATACCAACATACAGTGCTCAAATAATACCAATATACAGTACTCAAATAATACCAACATACAGTGCTCAAATAATAACAACATACAGTGCTCAAATAATACCAACATACAGTGCTCAAATAATACCACCATATAGTGCACAACTAATACCAACATACAGTACTCAAATAATACCAACATACAGTACTCAAATAATACCAACATATAGTGCCCAAATAATACCAACATACAGTGCTCAAATAATACCACCATACACTGTCCACATAATACCACCATATAGTGCACAACTAATACCAACATACAGTACTCAAATAATACCAACATACAGTGCTCAAATAATACCAACATACAGTGCTCAAATAATACCAACATACAGTGCTCAAATAATACCAACATACAGTGCCCAAATAATACCAACATACAGTGCCCAAATAATACCAACATACAGTGCTCAAATAATACCAACATACAGTGCTCAAATAATACCACCATATAGTGCACAACTAATACCAACATACAGTACTCAAATAATACCAACATACAGTACTCAAATAATACCAACATACAGTGCTCAAATAATACCAACATACAGTGCTCAAATAATACCAACATACAGTACTCAAATAATACCAACATACAGTGCTCAAATAATACCAACATACAGTACTCAAATAATATCACCATACAGTACTCAAATAATACCACCATATAGTGCACAACTAATACCAACATACAGTACTCAAATAATAACAACATACAGTACTCAAATAATACCACCATATAGTGCACAACTAATACCAACATACAGTACTAAAATAATACCAACATACAGTACTCAAATAATACCAACATATAGTGCCCAAATAATACCACCATACAGTACTGAAATAATACCACCATACGGTGCTCAAATAATACCAACATACACTGCTCATATAATACCAACATACAGTGCCCAAATAATACCAACATACAGTGCCAACATAATACCATCATACAGTGCTCAAATAATACCACCATATAGTGTTCAAATAATACCAACATACAGTACTCAAATAATACCAACATACAGTACTCAAATAATACCACCGTACAGTACCCAAATAATACCAACATACAGTGCTCAAATAATACCAACATACAGTACTCAAATAATACCAACATACAGTGCTCAAATAATACCAACATACAGTGCTCAAATAATACCAACATACAGTACTCAAATAATACCACCATACAGTACCCAAATAATACCAACATACAGTGCTCAAATAATACCACCATATAGTGTTCAAATAATACCAACATACAGTACTCAAATAATACCACCGTACAGTGTTCAAATAATACCAACATACAGTACTCAAATAATACCAACATACAGTGCCAACATAATACCATCATACAGTGCTCAAATAATATCACAATACAGTGCCCAAATACCACCATACAGTGCTCAAATAATACCATCATACAGTGCCCAAATAATACCTATACCTATGGAGTCCACATATCACTGCCATATATTTCCCATACAATACAGACATTCAATGCCAAATTATACTCGGATACAGTAACCGCCTAGTAATGCACGTACAGCCCACATAATGCCATGATATTGTACCCATCTAATACCGCCTTATACAGCCCACGTAATATCAAATAATAAGCAGTACCCAAAAATCCACCAAACATCACTAAATAATACTGGGTGCTTGTAAGATCGATTTTAATCCTCAGCACTCGGCCCCCCGCTCTGTAACGTTACGTGGTCTGAGATGCGGCGGTTCCTTCCACTTTACAATAATATCAGTCGCGCGTGCGTGCGTGTGTGTGCGTGTGTGTGCGTGTGTGTGTGTGTGCGTGTGTGTGTGTGTGCGTGTGTGTGTGTATTATATACGTGCATCTGATGTCATATACTTGCATCATCTTCATAGGAGAGAGGTCAGAGAAGTTTGACATTCTTAGATTTTATTTTCTAGAGTTTTATAAAATAATTCAAAATTGTAAATGAGTAAAACAGAAACATTAGGTGTAAATAATAATAATAGTAATAATAATAATAATAGTAATAGAAAGTCTTCTAATGATACATTCTCCAACCTCGGTAAATGGAACACACTGGACTTCAGGTTGATACATTTTATCTGCACTGATACATTGTACCAGTTTATCAGCAGGGACATAACTAAAAGAGGCTGGACCCCATAACAAACTTTTGTACAGCCCCCCCCCCCCCCCCCCCACAACCCTTGAGCAAGAAAATTTACCACCTCCATGCTAAAGCTACGACATTGGGGGTCCTGGAACCTGTATCCGTATATACATCAGCCCTGCTCCCAAATAGATTGCCCCGTCATATATACTAATGTATAATGTGTATAATGTGTATATGTATAATGTGTATATGTATAATGTGTATATTGTGTATATGTATAATGTGTATATGTATAATGTGTATATGTATAATGTGTATAATGTGTATATGTATAATGTGTATATGTATAATGTGTATATGTATAATGTGTATATGTATAATGTGTATATGTATAATGTGTATAATGTGTATAATGTGTATAATGTGTATATGTATAATGTGTATATGTATAATGTGTATATGTATAATGTGTATAATGTGTATATGTATAATGTGTATATGTATAATGTGTATAATGTGTATATGTATAATGTGTATAATGTGTATAATGTATATGTGTATAATGTGTATAATGTGTATATGTATAATGTGTATAATGTGTATAATGTGTATAATGTATATGTGTATAATGTGTATAATGTGTATAATGTGTATATGTATAATGTGTATAATGTGTATATGTATAATGTGTATGTGTATAATGTGTATATGTATAATGTGTATATGTATAATGTGTATAATGTGTATATGTATAATGTGTATATGTATAATGTGTATAATGTGTATATGTATAATGTGTATATGTATAATGTGTATATGTATAATGTGTATAATGTGTATAATGTGTATAATGTGTATATGTATAATGTGTATAATGTGTATAATGTATATGTGTATAATGTGTATAATGTATAATGTGTATAATGTGTATAATGTGTATATGTATAATGTGTATAATGTGTATATGTATAATGTGTATAATGTGTATGTGTATAATGTGTATATGTATAATGTGTATAATGTGTATAATGTGTATACTGTGTATAATGTGTATGTGTATAATGTGTATGTGTATAATGTGTATGTGTATAATGTGTATACTGTGTATAATGTGTATATGTATAATGTGTATAATGTATATGTGTATAATGTGTATAATGTGTATAATGTGTATATGTATAATGTGTATAATGTGTATATGTATAATGTGTATGTGTATAATGTGTATAATGTGTATAATGTGTATAATGTGTATATGTATAATGTGTATAATGTGTATATGTATAATGTGTATATGTATAATGTGTATATGTATAATGTGTATGTGTATAATGTGTATATGTATAATGTGTATAATGTGTATATGTATAATGTGTATATGTATAATGTGTATATGTATAATGTGTATAATGTGTATGTGTATACTGTGTATAATGTGTATATGTATAATGTGTATAATGTGTATATGTATAATGTGTATGTGTATAATGTGTATATGTATAATGTGTATATGTATAATGTGTATAATGTGTATGTGTATACTGTGTATAATGTGTATATGTATAATGTGTATAATGTGTATATGTATAATGTGTATGTGTATAATGTGTATGTGTATAATGTGTATATGTATAATGTGTATAATGTGTATGTGTATAATGTGTATAATGTGTATGTGTATAATGTGTATATGTATAATGTGTATGTGTATAATGTGTATATGTATAATGTGTATAATGTGTATATGTATAATGTGTATGTGTATAATGTGTATATGTATAATGTGTATAATGTGTAAATGTATAATGTGTATAATGTGTATAATGTGTATATGTATAATGTGTATAATGTGTAAATGTATAATGTGTATATGTATAATGTGTATAATGTGTATGTGTATAATGTGTATAATATGTATAATGTGTATAATGTGTATATGTATAATGTGTATGTGTATAATGTGTATATGTATAATGTGTATATGTATAATGTGTATACTGTGTGTACTGTGTATGTGTATAATGTGTATAATGTGTATATGTATAATGTGTATATGTATAATGTGTATAATGTGTATGTGTATAATGTGTATATGTATAATGTGTATATGTATAATGTGTATAATGTGTATGTGTATAATGTGTATATGTATACTGTGTATAATGTGTATGTGTATAATGTGTATATGTATAATGTGTATATGTATAATGTGTATAATGTGTATGTGTATACTGTGTATAATGTGTATATGTATAATGTGTATAATGTGTATATGTATAATGTGTATGTGTATAATGTGTATGTGTATAATGTGTATAATGTGTATATGTATAATGTGTATATGTATAATGTGTATAATGTGTATGTGTATAATGTGTATATGTATAATGTGTATATGTATAATGTGTATAATGTGTATGTGTATAATGTGTATATGTATAATGTGTATATGTATAATGTGTATATGTATAATGTGTATAATGTGTATGTGTATAATGTGTATATGTATAATGTGTATATGTATAATGTGTATACTGTGTGTACTGTGTATAATGTGTATGTGTATAATGTGTATAATGTGTATATGTATAATGTGTATGTGTATAATGTGTATGTGTATACTGTGTATAATGTGTATAATGTGTATAATGTGTATAATGTGTACAATGTGTCACCTCCTCCTTCTCTATCAGGATCATCAAAACAAAGTTCATTTAATTCAAGAAGTGTCTCATATACTCTATAGATTCATTACACACAGAGGGATCTATTTCCAGCATTTTTTTTTTCCAGCAGGACTTGGCACCTGCCCACACTGCCAACAGTACCAACACCTGGTGTAATAACCACAGGATCACTGCGCCTGATTGGCAGCAAACTCGCCGACCTAAACCCCATAGAGAATCTATAGGGTATTGTCAAGAGGAAGATGAGAGACCCCAGACCCAACAATGCAGACGAGCTGAAGGCCGATATCATACACCTGGGCTTCCATAACACCTCAGCAGTGCCACAGGCTAATCGCCTCCATGCCACGCTGCACTGATAACCCCTCAGCAGTGCCACAGCCTGATCGTCCCCCATGCCACGCCGCATTGATAACACCTCAGCAGTGCCACAGGCTGATCGCCTCCATGCCACACCGCATTAATAACACCTCAGCAGTGCCACAGGCTGATCGCCTCCATGCCACGCCACATTGATAACACCTCAGCAGTGCCACAGGCTGATCGCCTCCATGCCACGCCGCATTGATAACCCCTCAGCAGTGCCACAGGCTGATCGCCTCCATGCCACGCCGCATTGATAACACCTCAGCAGTGTCACAGGCTGATCGCCTCCATGCCACGCCGAATTGATAACACCTCAGCAGTGCCACAGGCTGATCGACTCCATGCCACGCCGCATTGATAACACCTCAGCAGTGCCACAGGCTGATCGCCTCCATGCCACGCCGCATTGATAACACCTCAGCAGTGCCACAGGCTGATCGCCTCCATGCCACGCCGCATTGATAACCCCTCAGCAGTGCCACAGCCTGATCGTCCCCATGCCACGCCGCATTGATAACACCTCAGCAGTGCCACAGGCTGATCGCCTCCATGCCACGCCGCATTGATCACACCTCAGCAGTGCCACAGGCTGATCGCCTCCATGCCACGCCGCATTGATAACACCTCAGCAGTGCCACAGGCTGATCGCCTCCATGCCACGCCGCATTGATAACACCTCAGCAGTGCCACAGCCTGATCGTCCCCCATGCCACGCCGCATTGATAACACCTCAGCAGTGCCACAGGCTGATCGCCTCCATGCCACACCGCATTGATAACACCTCAGCAGTGCCACAGGCTGATCGCCTCCATGCCACGCCGCATTGATAGCACCTCAGCAGTGCCACAGGCAGATCGCCACCATGCCACGCCGCATTGATAACACCTCAGCAGTGCCACAGGCTGATCGCCTCCATGCCACGCCGCATTGATAACACCTCAGCAGTGCCACAGGCTGATCGCCTCCATGCCACGCCACATTGATAATCCCTCAGCAGTGCCACAGCCTGATCGTCCCCCATGCCACGCCGCATTGATACCACCTCAGCAGTGCCACAGGCTAATCGCCTCCATGCCACGCCGCATTGATAGCACCTCAGCAGTGCCACAGGCAGATCGCCACCATGCCACGCCGCATTGATAACACCTCAGCAGTGCCACAGGCTGATCGCCTCCATGCCACGCCGCATTGATAACACCTCAGCAGTGCCACAGGCTGATCGCCTCCATGCCACGCCGCATTGATAACAACTCAGCAGTGCCACAGGCAGATCGCCACCATGCCACGCCGCATTGATAACACCTCAGCAGTGCCACAGGCTGATCGCCTCCATGCCACGCCGCATTGATAACACCTCAGCAGTGCCACAGGCTGATCGCCTCCATGCCACGCCGCATTGATAACACCTCAACAGTGCCACAGGCTGATCGCCTCCATGCCACGCCGCATTGATAACACCTCAGCAGTGCCACAGGCTGATCGCCTCCATGCCACGCCGCATTGATAACACCTCAGCAGTGCCACAGGCTGATCGCCTCACCAATATACAGGGGGCAAATGATGCCACTATACAAGGGCAAGGGGCAAATAACACCAATATACAGGGGCAAAAAAATACCAATACACAAGGGGCAAATAATATCACTATACAGGAGGGCAAATAATACCACTATACAGGGGGCAAATAATACCACTATACAAAGGGCAAATAATACCACTATACAGGGGGCAAATAATACCACTATACAGGGGGCAAATAATACCACTATACAGGGGGCAAATAATACCACTATACAAGGGGCAAATAATACCACTATACGAGGGGAAAATAATACCACTTAACAGGGGGCAAATAATACCAATATACAGGGGGGAAATAATACCACTATACAAGGGGCAAATAATACCACTATACAGGGGGCAAATAATACCACTATACGAGGGGCAAATAATACCACTTAACAGGGGGCAAATAATACCAATATACAGGGGGGAAATAATACCACTATACAAGGGGCAAATAATACCACTATACAAAGGGCAAATAATACCACTATACAAGGGGCAAATAATACCACTATACAAGGGGTAAATAATACCAATATACAAGGGGCAAATAATAACACTATACAAGGGGCAAATAATACCACTATACGAGGGGCAAATAATACCACTTAACAGGGGGCAAATAATACCAATATACAGGGGGGAAATAATACCACTATACAAGGGGTAAATAATACCAATATACAAGGGGCAAATAATAACACTATACAAGGGGCAAATAATACCACTATACAGGGGGCAAATAATACCACTATACAGGGAGCAAATAATACCAATATACAGGGGGCAAATAATACCACTATACAAGGGGCAAATAATACCGCTATGCAGGGGGCAAATAATACCACTATACAGGGGGCAAATAATACCGCTATACAGGGAGCAAATAATACCAATATACAGGGGGCAAATAATACCACTATAAAGGGGGGCAAATAATACCACTATACAAGGGCAAATAATACCACTATACAAGGGGCAAATAATACCAATATACAAGGGGCAAATAATACCACTATACAAGGGGCAAATAATACCCATATACAAGGGGGCAAATAATACCCATATACAAGGGGTAAATAATACCAATATACAGGATGCAAATAATACCACTATACACGGGGCAAATAATACCGCTATACAGGGGGCAAATAATACCGCTATACAGGGGGCAAATAATACCAATATACAGGGGGCAAATAAAACCACTATACAGGGGTAAATAATACCAATATACACGGGGTAAATAATATCTGCACACCATGACCTCGTTTATCTACCACAAAGACCAATACAACCTAATATCCCCATACAGGGGTCACATAGCAGTTCTACACCGGTGCTCTGCAGAGTATTACCCCCATACAGGGGTCACATAGCAGTTCTACACTGGTGCTCTGCAGAGTATTACCCCCATACAGGGGTCACATAGCAGTTCTACACCGGTGCTCTGCAGAGTATTACCCCCATACAGGGGTCACATAGCAGTTCTACACCGGTGCTCTGCAGAGTATTACCCCCATACAGGGGTCACATAACTGTTCTACACCGGTGCTCTGCAGAGTATTACCCCCATACAGGGGTCACATAGCAGTTCTACACCGGCGCTCTGCAGAGTATTACCCCCATACAGGGGTCACATAGCAGTTCTACACCGGTGCTCTGCAGAGTATTACCCCCATACAGGGGTCACATAGCAGTTCTACACCGGTGCTCTGCAGAGTATTACCCCCATACAGGGGTCACATAGCAGTTCTACACCGGTGCTCTGCAGAGTATTACCCCCATACAGGGGTCACATAGCAGTTCTACACCGGTGCTCTGCAGAGTATTATCCCCATACAGGGGTCACATAGCAGTTCTACACCGGTGCTCTGCAGAGTATTACCCCCATACAGGGGTCACATAGCAGTTCTACACCGGTGCTCTGCAGAGTATTACCCCCATACAGGGGTCACATAGCAGTTCTACACAGGTGCTCTGCAGAGTATTACCCCCATACAGGGGTCACATAGCAGTTCTACACCGGTGCTCTGCAGAGTATTACCCCCATACAGGGGTCACATAGCAGTTCTACACCGGTGCTCTGCAGAGTATTATCCCCATACAGGGGTCACATAGCAGTTCTACACCGGTGCTCTGCAGAGTATTACCCCCATACAGGGGTCACATAGCAGTTATACACCGTCGCTCTGCAGAGTATTACCCCCATACAGGGGTCACATAGCAGTTCTACACCGGCGCTCTGCAAAACATTACCCCCATACAGGGGTCACATAGCAGTTCTACACCGGTGCTCTGCAGAGTATTACCCCCATACAGAGGTCGCATAGCAGTTCTACACCGGTGCTCTGCAGAGTATTACCCCCATACAGGGGTCACATAGCAGTTCTACACCGGTGCTCTGCAGAGTATTACCCCCATACAGGGGTCACATAGCAGTTCTACACCGGTGCTCTGCAGAGTATTATCCCCATACAGGAGTCACATAGCAGTTCTACACCGGCGCTCTGCAGAGCATTACCCCCATACAGGGGTCACATAGCAGTTCTACACCGGTGCTCTGCAGAGTATTACCCCCATACAGGGGTCACATAGCAGTTCTACACCGGCGCTCTGCAGAGTATTACCCCCATACAGGGGTCACATAACTGTTCTACACCGGCGCTCTGCAGAGCATTACCCCCATACAGGGGTCACTTAGCAGTTCTACACCGGCGCTCTGCAGAGTATTACCCCCATACAGGGGTCACATAGCAGTTCTACACCGGCGCTCTGCAGAGTATTACCCCCATACAGGTGTCACATAGCAGTTCTACACCGGTGCTCTGCAGAGTATTACCCCCATACAGGGGTCACATAGCAGTTCTACACCGTCGCTCTGCAGAGTATTACTCCCATACAGGGGTCACATAGCAGTTCTACACCGGTGCTCTGCAGAGTATTACCCCCATACAGGGGTCACATAGCAGTTCTACACCGGCGCTCTGCAGAGTATTACCCCCATACAGGGGTCACATAGCAGTTCTACACCGGCGCTCTGCAGAGTATTACCCCCATACAGGGGTCACATAGCAGTTCTACACCGGCGCTCTGCAGAGTATTACCCCCATACAGGGGTCACTTAGCAGTTCTAAACCGGCGCTCTGCAGAGTATTACCCCCATACAGGGGTCACATAGCAGTTCTACATTGGCGCTCTGCAGAGTATTACCCCCATACAGGGGTCACATAGCAGTTCTACACCGGTGCTCTGCAGAGTATTACCCCCATACAGAGGTCACATAGCAGTTCTACACCGGCGCTCTGCAGAGTATTACCCCCATACAGGGGTCACATAGCAGTTCTACACCGGCACTCTGCAGAGTATTACCCCCATACAGGGGTCACATAATAGTTCTACACCGGCGCTCTGCAGAGTATTACTCCCATACTGGGGTCACATAGCAGTTCTACACCGGCGCTCTGCAGAGTATTACCCCCATACAGGGGTCACATAGAAGTTCTACACCGGTGCTCTGCAGAGTATTACCCCCATACAGGGGTCATAGGGCAGTTCTACACCGGCGCTCTGCAGAGTATTACCCCCATACAGGGGTCACATAGCAGTTCTACACCGGCGCTCTGCAGAGTATTACCCCCATACAGGGGTCACATAGCAGTACTACACCGGTGCTCTGCAGAGTATTACCCCCATACAGGGGTCACATAGCAGTACTACACCGGTGCTCTGCAGAGTATTACCCCCATACAGGGGTCACATAGCAGTTCTACACCGGCGCTCTGCAGAGTATTACCCCCATACAGGGGGCACATAGCAGTTCTACACCGGCGCTCTGCAGAGTATTACCCCCATACAGGGGGCACATAGCAGTTCTACACCGGCGCTCTGCAGAGTATTACCCCCATACAGGGGTCACATAGCAGTTCTACACCGGTGCTCTGCAGAGTATTATCCCCATACAGGGGTCACATAGCAGTTCTACACCGGCGCTCTGCAGAGTATTACCGCCATACAGGGGTCACATAGCAGTTCTACACCGGCGCTCTGCAGAGTATTACCCCCATACAGGGGTCACATAGCAGTTCTACACCGGTGCTCTGCAGAGTATTACTCCCATACAGGGGTCACATAGCAGTTCTACACCGGTGCTCTGCAGAGTATTACCCCCATACAGGGGTCACATAGCAGTTCTACACCGATGCTCTGCAGAGTATTATCCCCATACAGGGGTCACATAGCAGTTCTACACCGATGCTCTGCAGAGTATTACCCCCATACAGGGGTCACATAGCAGTTCTACACCGGTGCTCTGCAGAGTATTACCCCCATACAGGGGTCACATAGCAGTTCTACACCGGTGCTCTGCAGAGTATTATCCCCATACAGGGGTCACATAGAAGTTCTACACCGATGCTCTGCAGAGTATTACCCCCATACAGGAGTCACATAGCAGTTCTACACCGGCGCTCTGCAGAGTATTATCCCCATACAGGGGTCACATAGCAGTTCTACACCGGCGCTCTGCAGAGTATTACCCCCATACAGGGGTCACATAGCAGTTCTACACCGGTGCTCTGCAGAGTATTACCCCCATACAGGGGTCACATAGCAGTTCTACACCGGTGCTCTGCAGAGTATTACCCCCATACAGGGGTCACATAGCAGTTCTACACTGGCGCTCTGCAGAGTATTACACCCATACAGGGGTCACATAGCAGTTCTACACCGGTGCTCTGCAGAGTATTACCCCCATACAGGGGTCACATAACTGTTCTACACCGGCGCTCTGCAGAGCATTACCCCCATACAGGGGTCACTTAGCAGTTCTACACCGGCGCTCTGCAGAGTATTACCCCCATACAGGGGTCACATAGCAGTTCTACACCGTCGCTCTGCAGAGTATTACCCCCATACAGGGGTCACATAGCAGTTCTACACCGGCGCTCTGCAGAGTATTACCCCCATACAGGTGTCACATAGCAGTTCTACACCGGTGCTCTGCAGAGTATTACCCCCATACAGGGGTCACATAGCAGTTCTACACCGTCGCTCTGCAGAGTATTACCCCCATACAGGGGTCACATAGCAGTTCTACACCGGTGCTCTGCAGAGTATTACCCCCATACAGGGGTCACATAGCAGTTCTACACCGGTGCTCTGCAGAGTATTATCCCCATACAGGGGTCACATAGCAGTTCTACACCGGTGCTCTGCAGAGTATTACCCCCATACAGGGGTCACATAGCAGTTCTACACCGGCGCTCTGCAGAGTATTACCCCCATACAGGGGTCACTTAGCAGTTCTACACCGGCGCTCTGCAGAGTATTACCCCCATACAGGGGTCACATAGCAGTTCTACATTGGAGCTCTGCAGAGTATTACCCCCATACAGGGGTCACATAGCAGTTCTACACCGGTGCTCTGCAGAGTATTACCCCCATACAGAGGTCACATAGCAGTTCTACACCGGCGCTCTGCAGAGTATTACCCCCATACAGGGGTCACATAGCAGTTCTACACTGGTGCTCTGCAGAGTATTACCCCCATACAGGGGTCACATAGCAGTTCTACACCGGTGCTCTGCAGAGTATTACCCCCATACAGGGGTCACATAGCAGTTCTACACCGGTGCTCTGCAGAGTATTACCCCCATACAGGGGTCACATAGCAGTTCTACTCTGGTGCTCTGTAGAGTATTACCCCCATACAGGGGTCACATAGCAGTTCTACACCGGCGCTCTGCAGAGTATTACCCCCATACAGGGGTCACATAGCAGTTCTACACCGGCGCTCTGCAGAGTATTACCCCCATACAGGGGTCACATAGCAGTTCTACACCGGTGCTCTGCAGAGTATTACCCCCATACAGGGGTCACATAGCAGTTCTACACCGACGCTCTGCAGAGTATTACCCCCATACAGGGGTCACATAGCAGTACTACTCCGGTGCTCTGCAGAGTATTACCCCCATACAGGGGTCACATAGCAGTTCTACACTGGTGCTCTGCAGAGTATTACCCCCATACAGGGGTCACATAGCAGTTCTACACCGTCGCTCTGCAGAGTATTACCCCCATACAGGGGTCACATAGCAGTTATACACCGGCACTCTGCAGAGTATTACCCCCATACAGGGGTCACATAATAGTTCTACACCGGCGCTCTGCAGAGTATTACCCCCATACAGGGGTCACATAGCAGTTCTACACCGGTGCTCTGTAGAGTATTACCCCCATACAGGGGTCACATAGCAGTTCTACACCGGCACTCTGCAGAGTATTACCCCCATACAGGGGTCACATAATAGTTCTACACCGGCGCTCTGCAGAGTATTAATCCCATACAGGGGTCACATAGCAGTTCTACACCGGTGCTCTGCAGAGTATTACCCCCATACAGGGGTCACATAGCAGTTCTACACCGGTGCTCTGCAGAGTATTACCCCCATACAGGGGTCACATAGCAGTTATACACCGTCGCTCTGCAGAGTATTACCCCCATACAGGGGTCACATAGCAGTTCTACACCGATGCTCTGCAGAGTATTACCCCCATACAGGGGTCACATAGCAGTTCTACACCGGCGCTCTGCAGAGTATTACCCCCATACAGAGGTCACATAGCAGTTCTACACCGGTGCTCTGCAGAGTATTACCCCCATACAGAGGTCACATAGCAGTTCTACACCGGCGCTCTGCAGAGTATTACCCCCATACAGGGGTCACATAGCAGTTCTACACTGGTGCTCTGCAGAGTATTACCCCCATACAGGGGTCACATAGCAGTTCTACACCGGTGCTCTGCAGAGTATTACCCCCATACAGGGGTCACATAGCAGTTCTACACCGGTGCTCTGCAGAGTATTACCCCCATACAGGGGTCACATAGCAGTTCTACTCCGGTGCTCTGCAGAGTATTACCCCCATACAGGGGTCACATAGCAGTTCTACACCGGCGCTCTGCAGAGTATTACCCCCATACAGGGGTCACATAGCAGTTCTACACCGGCGCTCTGCAGAGTATTACCCCCATACAGGGGTCACATAGCAGTTCTACACCGGTGCTCTGCAGAGTATTACCCCCATACAGGGGTCACATAGCAGTTCTACACCGACGCTCTGCAGAGTATTACCCCCATACAGGGGTCACATAGCAGTACTACTCCGGTGCTCTGCAGAGTATTACCCCCATACAGGGGTCACATAGCAGTTCTACACTGGTGCTCTGCAGAGTATTACCCCCATACAGGGGTCACATAGCAGTTCTACACCGTCGCTCTGCAGAGTATTACCCCCATACAGGGGTCACATAGCAGTTATACACTGGTGCTCTGTAGAGTATTACCCCCATACAGGGGTCACATAGCAGTTCTACACCGGCACTCTGCAGAGTATTACCCCCATACAGGGGTCACATAATAGTTCTACACCGGCGCTCTGCAGAGTATTAATCCCATACAGGGGTCACATAGCAGTTCTACACCGGTGCTCTGCAGAGTATTACCCCCATACAGGGGTCACATAGCAGTTATACACCGTCGCTCTGCAGAGTATTACCCCCATACAGGGGTCACATAGCAGTTCTACACCGATGCTCTGCAGAGTATTACCCCCATACAGGGGTCACATAGCAGTTCTACACCGGCGCTCTGCAGAGTATTACCCCCATACAGGGGTCACATAGCAGTTCTACACCGGCGCTCTGCAGAGTATTACCCCCATACAGAGGTCACATAGCAGTTCTACACCGGTGCTCTGCAGAGTATTACCCCCATACAGGGGTCACATAGCAGTTCTACACCGATGCTCTGCAGAGTATTACCCCCATACAGGGGTCACATAGCAGTTCTACACTGGCGCTCTGCAGAGTATTACCCCCATACAGGGGTCACATAGCAGTTCTACACCGGCGCTCTGCAGAGTATTACCCCCATACAGGGGTCACATGGCAGTTCTACACCGGTGCTCTGCAGAGTATTACCCCCATACAGGGGTCACATAGCAGCTCTACACCGGCGCTCTGCAGAGTATTACCCCCATACAGGGGTCACATAGCAGTTCTACTCCGGTGCTCTGCAGAGTATTACCCCCATACAGGGGTCACATAGCAGTTCTACACCGGCGCTCTGCAGAGTATTACCCCCATACAGGGGTCACATAGCAGTTCTACACCGGCGCTCTGCAGAGTATTACCCCCATACAGGGGTCACATAGCAGTTCTACACCGGTGCTCTGCAGAGTATTACCCCCATACAGGGGTCACATAGCAGTTCTACACCGACGCTCTGCAGAGTATTACCCCCATACAGGGGTCACATAGCAGTACTACTCCGGTGCTCTGCAGAGTATTACCCCCATACAGGGGTCACATAGCAGTTCTACACTGGTGCTCTGCAGAGTATTACCCCCATACAGGGGTCACATAGCAGTTCTACACCGTCGCTCTGCAGAGTATTACCCCCATACAGGGGTCACATAGCAGTTATACACCGGCACTCTGCAGAGTATTACCCCCATACAGGGGTCACATAATAGTTCTACACCGGCGCTCTGCAGAGTATTACCCCCATACAGGGGTCACATAGCAGTTCTACACCGGTGCTCTGTAGAGTATTACCCCCATACAGGGGTCACATAGCAGTTCTACACCGGCACTCTGCAGAGTATTACCCCCATACAGGGGTCACATAATAGTTCTACACCGGCGCTCTGCAGAGTATTAATCCCATACAGGGGTCACATAGCAGTTCTACACCGGTGCTCTGCAGAGTATTACCCCCATACAGGGGTCACATAGCAGTTCTACACCGGTGCTCTGCAGAGTATTACCCCCATACAGGGGTCACATAGCAGTTATACACCGTCGCTCTGCAGAGTATTACCCCCATACAGGGGTCACATAGCAGTTCTACACCGATGCTCTGCAGAGTATTACCCCCATACAGGGGTCACATAGCAGTTCTACACCGGCGCTCTGCAGAGTATTACCCCCATACAGAGGTCACATAGCAGTTCTACACCGGTGCTCTGCAGAGTATTACCCCCATACAGAGGTCACATAGCAGTTCTACACCGGCGCTCTGCAGAGTATTACCCCCATACAGGGGTCACATAGCAGTTCTACACTGGTGCTCTGCAGAGTATTACCCCCATACAGGGGTCACATAGCAGTTCTACACCGGTGCTCTGCAGAGTATTACCCCCATACAGGGGTCACATAGCAGTTCTACACCGGTGCTCTGCAGAGTATTACCCCCATACAGGGGTCACATAGCAGTTCTACTCCGGTGCTCTGCAGAGTATTACCCCCATACAGGGGTCACATAGCAGTTCTACACCGGCGCTCTGCAGAGTATTACCCCCATACAGGGGTCACATAGCAGTTCTACACCGGCGCTCTGCAGAGTATTACCCCCATACAGGGGTCACATAGCAGTTCTACACCGGTGCTCTGCAGAGTATTACCCCCATACAGGGGTCACATAGCAGTTCTACACCGACGCTCTGCAGAGTATTACCCCCATACAGGGGTCACATAGCAGTACTACTCCGGTGCTCTGCAGAGTATTACCCCCATACAGGGGTCACATAGCAGTTCTACACTGGTGCTCTGCAGAGTATTACCCCCATACAGGGGTCACATAGCAGTTCTACACCGTCGCTCTGCAGAGTATTACCCCCATACAGGGGTCACATAGCAGTTATACACTGGTGCTCTGTAGAGTATTACCCCCATACAGGGGTCACATAGCAGTTCTACACCGGCACTCTGCAGAGTATTACCCCCATACAGGGGTCACATAATAGTTCTACACCGGCGCTCTGCAGAGTATTACCCCCATACAGGGGTCACATGGCAGTTCTACACCGGCGCTCTGCAGAGTATTACCCCCATACAGGGGTCACATGGCAGTTCTACACCGGTGCTCTGCAGAGTATTACCCCCATACAGGGGTCACATAGCAGTTATACACCGTCGCTCTGCAGAGTATTACCCCCATACAGGGGTCACATAGCAGTTCTACACCGATGCTCTGCAGAGTATTACCCCCATACAGGGGTCACATAGCAGTTCTACACCGGCGCTCTGCAGAGTATTACCCCCATACAGAGGTCACATAGCAGTTCTACACCGGTGCTCTGCAGAGTATTACCCCCATACAGGGGTCACATAGCAGTTCTACACCGATGCTCTGCAGAGTATTACCCCCATACAGGGGTCACATAGCAGTTCTACACTGGCGCTCTGCAGAGTATTACCCCCATACAGGGGTCACATAGCAGTTCTACACCGGCGCTCTGCAGAGTATTACCCCCATACAGGGGTCACATGGCAGTTCTACACCGGTGCTCTGCAGAGTATTACCCCCATACAGGGGTCACATAGCAGCTCTACACCGGCGCTCTGCAGAGTATTACCCCCATACAGGGGTCACATAGCAGTTCTACACCGGTGCTCTGCAGAGTATTACCCCCATACAGGGGTCACATAGCAGTTCTACTCCGGTGCTCTGCAGAGTATTACCCCCATACAGGGGTCACATAGCAGTTCTACACTGGTGTTCTGCAGAGTATTACCCCCATACAGGGGTCACATAGCAGTTCTACACTGGCGCTCTGCAGAGTATTACCCCCATACAGGGGTCACATAGCAGTTCTACACCGGCGCTCTGCAGAGTATTACCCCCATACAGTGGTCACATAGCAGTTCTACACTGGCGCTCTGCAGAGTATTACCCCCATACAGTGGTCACATAGCAGCTCTACACCGGTGCTCTGCAGAGTATTACCCCCATACAGGGGTCAAATAGCAGTTATACACTGTCGCTCTGCAGAGTATTACCCCCGTACAGGGGTCACATAGCAGTTCTACACCGGCGCTCTGCAGAGTATTACCCCCATACAGGGGTCACATAGCAGTTCTACACCGGTGCTCTGCAGAGTATTACCCCCGTACAGGGGTCACATAGCAGTTCTACACCGGCGCTCTGCAGAGTATTACCCCCATACAGGGGTCACATAGCAGTACTACACCGGTGCTCTGCAGAGTATTACCCCCATACAGGGGTCACATAGCAGTTCTACACCGGCGCAGAGTAGTGATGCCCCCTTAGTGCCCCCCATTAAAAGTAATACTCGCCTAGCCCCATTCCCACAATGAACGGAGCAGCCACATTCCTCAGGCCTGTGCAGTTGGCGGCTCGGCACAAGTAAGCGCGATGATGTCACTGCATTGCACCAGCCTGCGCTGACGTCAGAGGTCAGTGAGTGAATGGTGGAGCAGGGAGCTCTCCGCTCCCGGCTCCACCACTGTATTCAATTGTATCTGCGTCATGAGGACGAGCTTCCCCGGGACCAGAGACCCCGTAGAAGCTGCTCTGGCGGTAGTTACTCCACTGACAGGAGAGAGGTCTATGCTACTGATATATTTATTTCAGACTGGACGCAATTGTAACAATCCCCCAGCTGTGAGAAGTATTAGGTCTGTACAAGTTTTGAACCTTTTGATGTAAACAAGAATGTTTCAATTTGCTGACAGCAAGCGGAAACCTTCAAAATGGACCTGAAATACAAAGTCTATTAGAAAGTTGCGGAACGTCTGATTATACAAATGGTTAAAGGGATTGGGATTAGGATATGGCCCTTTAGAGTGGGGGAGGGGACTCAGGACCCACTACAAAGAGCAGCAGCTTGATTATATACTACACAGTGGTTCCGATAGGCGCAGCGCCTCCTTATTATATAACACGTCAGTGGATAATGTTTTTCAGAGCTGAGTTTTCGCCACATGTATCATGTTCTCCGCAGATGGCAGGAATTCCTCCAGTATTTCCAGTGTTATTCATCCGCTCTCAGGAATTCCTGGAATGGGTCGTGTCTGGATAAAGAGGCCGGAGAGTAGCGCACAACTTCTGGGTGGAGACATGGAGCCGAGCTCAGAACTGCTCCTCAGGACCCCAAATAAACCAGTGACCCACCAGCTGGCAAATGATATCTTCCTCAGCCAATCAGAATGTGAGAATGTCCTGTGCTTGGATTGGCTGGGTGTTCTGCCATGCCCGGGGTCATTCTCATGCTCTTGTGGTGACCTCCAGTTATTAGAAGCCGCCGCTCATGTGGGAACATTCCCCACAATAAACGTCCGCTGGTTATTCTCATTGTTGTAATTCGCAGTTCGCCCAAAATGGATTTGATTTACTGATTCTGAGAATGTGCAGGGGACGGATTATAGAATGTGCAATTCCATAGGTGAAGTCCGGAGGACGGATCTATGGGTGAAGTTGTCGGACCTGCGGCTCGCTTTGCTTGTTCTAGCTGCGCTTGTTGTATCTGCACTTGTTCTATCTGAACTTGTTCTATCTGAGCTTGTTGTATCTGAGCTTGTTGTATCTGCACTTGTTGTATCTGCACTTGTTGTATCTTAGCTTGTTGTATCTGAGCTTATTGTATCTGAGCTTGTTGTATCTGCACTTGTATCTGAGCTTGTTGTATCTGCACTTGTTGTATCTGCACTTGTTATAGCTGAGCTTGTTGTATCTGAGCTTTTTGTATCTGCACTTGATGTATCTACACTTGTATCTGAGCTTGTTGTATCTGCACTTGTTGTATCTGAGCTTGATGTATCTGCACTTGTTGTATCTGAGCTTGTTGTATCCTTACTTGTATCTGAGCTTTGTGTATCTGCACTTGATGTATCTGCACTTGTATCTGAGCTTGTTGTATCTGCACTTGTATCTGAGCTTGTTGTATCTGCACTTGTTGTATCTGAGCTTGATGAATCTGCACTTGTATCTGAGCTTGTTGTATCTGAGCTTGTTGTATCTGAGCTTGTTGTATCTGCACTTGTTTTATCTGAGCTTGTTGTATCTGAGCTTGTTGTATCTGAGCTTGATGTATCTGCACTTGTTGTATCTGAGCTTGTTGTATCTGCACTTGTTGTATCTGAGCTTGTTGTATCTGAGCTTGTTGTATCTGAGCTTGTTGCATCTGAGCTTGTTGCATCTGAGCTTGTTGTATCTGCACTTGTTGTATCTGCGCTTGTTGTATCTGCGCTTGTTGTATCTGCACTTGTTATAGTTGTGCTTTGTGTATCTGCACTTATTGTATTTGCACTTGTCTTATGTTTACTTGTATCTGTGTTGTTATATCTGCACAGTACTAGCCGGCCCTAGACTTCTTCACTTAGTTTATCTGCGCTTGTTGTACCTGCGCTTATTATATCTGAGCTTGTTGTGTCTGCAGTTGTTGTATCTGAGCTTATTATATCTGCACTTGTTGTATCTGAGCTTGTTGTATCTGAACTTGTTGAATCTGCACTTGTTGTATCTGCACTTGTTGTATCTGCACTTGTTGCATCTGCATGTGTTAAGTCTTAGCTTGTTGTATCTGTACTTGTTGCATCTGCACTTGTTGCATCTGCACTTGTTGCATCTGCACTTGTTGTATCTGCACTTGTATCTGCACTTGTTGTATCTGCACTTGTTGTATCTGCACTTGTTGTATCTGCACTTGTTGTATCTGCACTTGTATCTGCACTTGTATCTGTACTTGTATCTGTACTTGTTGTATCTGAACTTGTTGCATCTGCATGTGTTAAGTCTTAGCTTGTTGTATCTGTACTTGTTGCATCTGCACTTGTTATATCTGCACTTGTTGTATCTGCACTTGTTGTATCTGTACTTGTTGTATCTGCACTTGTTGTATCTGCACTTGTATCTGTACTTGTTGTATCTGAACTTGTTGCATCTGCATGTGTTAAGTCTTAGCTTGTTGTATCTGTACTTGTATCTGCACTTGTTGTATCTGTACTTGTATCTGTACTTGTATCTGCACTTGTTGTATCTGTGCTTGATGTATCTGCACTTGTTGTATCTGAGCTTGTTGTATCCTTACTTGTATCTGAGCTTTGTGTATCTGCACTTGATGTATCTGCACTTGTATCTGAGCTTGTTGTATCTGCACTTGTTGTATCTGAGCTTGATGAATCTGCACTTGTATCTGAGCTTGTTGTATCTGAGCTTGTTGTATCTGAGCTTGTTGTATCTGCACTTGTTTTATCTGAGCTTGTTGTATCTGAGCTTGTTGTATCTGAGCTTGTTGTATCTGCACTTGTTGTATCTGAGCTTGATGTATCTGCACTTGTTGTATCTGAGCTTGTTGTATCCTTACTTGTATCTGAGCTTTGTGTATCTGCACTTGATGTATCTGCACTTGTATCTGAGCTTGTTGTATCTGCACTTGTTGTATCTGAGCTTGATGAATCTGCACTTGTATCTGAGCTTGTTGTATCTGAGCTTGTTGTATCTGAGCTTGTTGTATCTGAGCTTGTTGTATCTGCACTTGTTTTATCTGAGCTTGTTGTATCTGAGCTTGTTGTATCTGAGCTTGATGTATCTGCACTTGTTGTATCTGAGCTTGTTGTATCTGCACTTGTTGTATCTGAGCTTGTTGTATCTGAGCTTGTTGTATCTGAGCTTGTTGTATCTGAGCTTGTTGCATCTGAGCTTGTTGTATCTGCACTTGTTGCATCTGCGCTTGTTGTATCTGCGCTTGTTGTATCTGCGCTTGTTGTATCTGCACTTGTTATAGTTGTGCTTTGTGTATCTGCACTTATTGTATTTGCACTTGTCTTATGTTTACTTGTATCTGTGTTGTTATATCTGCACAGTACTAGCCGGCCCTAGACTTCTTCACTTAGTTTATCTGCGCTTGTTGTACCTGCGCTTATTATATCTGAGCTTGCTGTGTCTGCAGTTGTTGTATCTGAGCTTATTATATCTGCACTTGTTGTATCTGAGCTTGTTGTATCTGAGCTTGTTGTATCTGAACTTGTTGAATCTGCACTTGTTGTATCTGCACTTGTTGTATCTGCACTTGTTGCATCTGCATGTGTTAAGTCTTAGCTTGTTGTATCTGTACTTGTTGCATCTGCACTTGTTGCATCTGCACTTGTTGTATCTGCACTTGTTGTATCTGCACTTGTTGTATCTGTACTTGTATCTGTACTTGTATCTGCACTTGTTGTATCTGTACTTGTTGTATCTGCACTTGTTGTATCTGCACTTGTTGTATCTGCACTTGTTGTATCTGTGCTTGTTGTATCTGCACTTGTTGCATCTGCATGTGTTAGGTATTTGCTTGTTGTATCTGCACTTGTTGTATCTGCACTTGTTGTATCTGCACTTGTTGTATCTGCACGTGTTGTATCTGCATGTGTTGTATCTGCATGTGTTATGTCTTAGCTTGTTGTATCTCTACTTGTTGTATCTGCATGTGTTGTATCTGCACGTGTTGTATCTGCATGTGTTGTATCTGCACTGTGTTGTATCTGCATGTGTTGTATCTGCATGTGTTATGTCTTAGCTTGTTGTATCTCTACTTGTTGTATCTGCATGTGTTGTATCTGCATGTGTTGTATCTGCATGTGTTATGTCTTAGCTTGTTGTATCTCTACTTCTTGTATCTGCACGTGTTGTATCTCTACTTGTTGTATCTGCATGTGTTGTATCTGCATGTGTCGTATCTGCATGTGTCGTATCTGCATGTGTCAAGTCTTAGCTTGTTGTATCTGAATGTGTTGTATCTGCATGTGTCAAGTCTTAGCTTCTTGTATCTGAATGTGTTGTATCTGCATGTGTTGTATCTGCACTGTGTTGTATCTGCACTTGTTGTATCTGCATGTGTTGTATCTGCATGTGTTGTATCTGCATGTGTCAAGTCTTAGCTTGTTGTATCTGAATGTGTTGTATCTGCATGTGTCAAGTCTTAGCTTGTTGTATCTGAATGTGTTGTATCTGCATGTGTCAAGTCTTAGCTTGTTGTATCTGAATGTGTCAAGTCTTAGCTTGTTGTATCTGAATGTGTTGTATCTGCATGTGTTGTATCTGCACTGTGTTGTATCTGCACTTGTTGTATCTGCATGTGTTGTATCTGCATGTGTTGTATCTGCACATGTTGTATCTGCATGTGTTGTATCAGCACTTGTTGTATCTGCACTTGTTGTATCTGCATGTGTTATTTCTTAGCTTGTTGCATCTGCACTTGTATCTGCATGTGTTGTATCTGCACTTGTTGTATCTGCATGTGTTGTATCTGCACTTGTTGTATCTGCATGTGTTGTATCTGCATGTGTTGTATATGTTATGTCTTAGCTTGTTGTATCTCTACTTGTTGCTGGGAAGGTTCAGCAAGTATGAATTTTATGTTTTATTTGCATTTGGAGAATGACATCATTGTATCTTGATGCGAGTGTCGGCCCAGCAGAGTCCATTATAAACATCACCGACCATTCACAGCCGTGTCATAAAATCAAATTGTCCTAGTAACGCATATTGACTGGCACATAGGATACCGTACATAGACACTTCAATAAATACAGGAATATAAGGCTGCCTGTCTAAAGTTTCTCTCCATATTTAATTTTTCTATTATTGATTTTACTAAAACTATATTTTACGCTACTTTCCCCCCATACACAGCAATAACCGGCCCTACACCTCCCATACGCAGGTCAAACCGGCCCTTCACCTCCCATACGCAGGTCAAGCCGTTCCTAAAACTCCCATACACTGCACTAGCTGTCCCCAGACATCCCATACACAGCACTAGCCGTCCCTAGACCTCCCATACACTGCACTATCCGACCCTAGACCTCCCATACACTGCACTAGCCGTCCCTAGACCTCCCATACACAGCACTAGCCGTCCCTAGACCTCCCATACACAGCACTAGCCGACCCTAGACCTCCCATACACAGCACTAGCCGTCCCTAGACCTCCCATACACAGCACTAGCCGTCCCTAGACCTCCCATACACAGCACTAGCCGTCCCTAGACCTCCCATACACTGCACTAGCCGTCCCTAGACCTCCCATACACAGCACTAGCCGTCCCTAGACCTCCCATACACAGCACTAGCCGACCCTAGACCTCCCACACACAGCAATAACCAACCCTAGACCTCCCATACACAGCACTAGCCGTCCCTAGACCTCCCATACACTGCACTAGCCGTCCCTAGACCTCCCATACACTGCACTAGCCGTCCCTAGACCTCCCATACACAGCACTAGCCGTCCCTAGACCTCCCATACACTGCACTAGCCGTCCCTAGACCTCCCATACACTGCACTAGCCGTCCCCAGACCTCCCATACACAGCACTAGCCGTCCCTAGACCTCCCATACACAGCACTAGCCGTCCCTAGACCTCCTATACACAGCACTAGCCGACCCTAGACCTCCCATACACAGCACTAGCCGACCCCAGACCTCCCATACACTGCACTATCCGACCCTAGACCTCCCATACACAGCACTAACCGTCCCTAGACCTCCCATACACTGCACTAGCCGACCCTAGACCTCCCATACACAGCACTAGCTGACCCTAGACCTCCCATACACAGAACTAGCCGACCCTAGACCTCCCATACACAGAACTAGCCGACCCTAGACCTCCCATACACAGCACTAGCCGACCCTAGACCTCCCATACACAGCACTAGCGGACCCTAGACCTCCCATACACTGCACTATCCAACCCTAGACCTCCCATACACAGCACTAACCAACCCTAGACCTCCCATACACAGCACTAACCAACCCTAGACCTCCCACACACAGCAATAACCAACCCTAGACCTCCCACACACAGCAATAACCAACCCTAGACCTCCCATACACAGCACTAGCCGTCCCCAAACCTCCCATACACAGCACTAGCCGACCCTAGACCTCCCATACACAGCACTAGCTGACCCTAGACCTCCCATACACAGAACTAGCTGACCCTAGACCTCCCATACACAGAACTAGCCGACCCTAGACCTCCCATACACAGCACTAGCCGACCCTAGACCTCCCATACACAGCACTATCCAACCCAAGACCTCCCATACACAGCACTAACCAACCCTAGACCTCCCATACATAGCACTAACCAACCCTAGACCTCCCACACACAGCAATAACCAACCCTAGACCTCCCATACACAGCACTAGCCGTCCCCAAACCTCCCATACACAGCACTAGCCGACCCTAGACTTCTCATACACAACACTAGCCGACCCTAGACCTCCCATACACTTCACTAGCCGACCCTAGACCTCCCATACACAGAACTAGCCGACCCTAGACCTCCCATACACAGCACTAGCCATCCCCAGACCTCCCATACACAGCACTAGCCGACCCTAGACCTCCCATACACTGCACTATCCGACCCTAGACCTCCCATACACAGCACTAGCGGACCCTAGACCTCCCATACACTGCACTAGCGGACCCTAGACCTCCCATACACAGCACTAGCCATCCCCAGACCTCCCATACACTGCACTAGCCGACCCTAGACCTCCCATACACAGCACTAGCCGTCCCCAGACCTCCCATACACAACACTAGCTGACCCTAGACCTCCCTTACACTGCACTAGCCGACCCTAGACCTCCAATACACTGCACTAGCCGACCCTAGACCTCCCATACACTGCACTAGCCGACCCTAGACCTCCCATACACTGCACTTACTAACCCTAGACCGCCTATACACAGCACTAGCCGACCCTAGCCCTCTCATACACTGCACTAGCTGACCCTAGCCCTCCCATACACAGCACTAGCCGACCCTAGACCTCCCATACACAGCACTATCCGACCCTAGACCTCCCATACACAACACTAGCCGACCCTAGACCTCCCATTCACTGCACTAGCTGACCCTAAACCTCCCATACACTGCACTAGCTGACCCTAGACCTCCCATACACTGCACTAGCCGTCCCTAGACCTCCCATACACTGTACTAGCCGACCCTAGACCTCCCACACACAGCACTAGCCGACCCTAGACCTCCCATACACAGCACTAGCCGACCCTAGACCTCCCATACACAGCACTAGCCGACCCTAGACCTCCCATACACAGCACTAGCTGACCCTAGACCTCCCATACACTGCACTAGCTGACCCTAGACCTCCCATACACTGCACTAGCTGACCCTAGACCTCCCATACACAGCACTAGCCGACCCTAGACCTCCCATACACAGCACTAACCAACCCTAGACCTCCCACACACAGCAATAACCAACCCTAGACCTCCCACACACAGCAATAACCAACCCTAGACCTCCCATACACAGCACTAGCCGACCCTAGACCTCCCATACACAGTACTAACCAACCCTAGACCTCCCATACACAGCACTTACTAACCCTAGACCTCCCATACACAGCACTTACTAACCCTAGACCTCCCATACTTAAGACAAGTCGCCCTAGACCTCTCATACACAGCTTTATTACTGCAAGTTATTATGGCAGCAAACGTCTGTTGTCCGGCTGTTTGATCAATGGTAAATGCATTGTCCTCTTGCTCTTCTGCTATTTTCAGATGCTAAATTCTATTACATGCCTGTGATATTTTTATAAACAGAATTAACCTTTATAGTCTATTTATGGAACTGAATAAGAAACAGTAATAAACTTGTCGTGTACTGATCATGAGTTACATTATGGCTTGCACCAGAGCTGTTTTGCTTAACCATGGTGCATTGCATTATGGGAATTCACTGACGTCACTGCGTGTAGAGTGCAGACAGACCCTATACACATTAGAAGTAGCAACAAGCAGAATTGTGACTCCAGCTCTGGATGTGACTGGAGTATAAGGCACAATGTAACATAGTCCTAGATAAATGAAACAAAGTATTTAAAAAAGTGAAGATGTCCTGTTACTTAGCACTTGTAATTCTATCTTAAACACTGAAATCATATAAACGTCTTGTGTAACGGCTATTCCATCTCAGGGTTAAATGTACACGACTTTAGTGTCAGTAGGCTGCTAGAAAGGCCTGACATATTAGTAGGTCCAGGAGTAAAATGCCAGTCAAATTCCAATTATCCGGCATCCTATAAACCGCTACTCCAACCTAAACATGTATATAAAATGTCAGACCAGGCGTAGTTAGAAATTTCCCCCCCAATGATTTACTTTCTGGTGGTTCCCTTTGCAAAGATTCAAGGGCTTCATCTTCTGGGGCCCCGTTATGGTAGAGGGTGGAATTGTCATTCCTCAGAATCCTACAATATACTTTGGGGGGCATCTAATGAGCAAAACTGTTGACGTGGAGTCGCCAGAATTTTTCGTTTTGGGTGGAGTTCTCCTTTAGGCCATGTGTACTAAACATTCTGCATTCTCTGCCCTAGGAAGACGCAGTCCCCGGGGAGGATGTGACTGTAAACACACGGATTCAGCTGGAGCTATTTATAAGAAGTCATGGCGCAGACGCCTGACGCAGCCAAGTTTCTGCGCCTTTTTGATGCTCAGGAATTTACGTTTTTGTGTCTCATTATATAAGCTGCGGGGATGTAGCATCACTGTGTGGGCGTACAGACAGACGCTCAGTGCGATGGTCGGGCAGCCACATGGGAGAACATCATGGCTATGAAGGCTGCCGTTGTCTGTGACTTTGGCGCAGCATGATTTCGCCTCGTTACGGTAAAGCGGTGCAGAAGTCGCTTTTTTGTGATTTTGGGACCCCATATGCTGGACGTGGCACCAGGTATATAGGGCTAATGTTTTCCTTCCCTGTTGTGGATGAATTAGCAACATAGAATTAATCGCAACATTGTTGCAGCAGTGAAGAAAAGTAACACATAAGGCCCTTCCCCCCTCATTGTAGTAAATGGGAGGTTGTAGGATGATGAAGGGTACGCTCACATCTGCTGCTGTATTATGTATCATCCCTGATCCCAGGAGCTCACAATCTAATCTCCCTATATCACACAGAATGTATCACTCTCATCATCCCTGTCATCATGTACTTACAATCTATCTTCCCTATCTCATACAGAATGTATCACTCCCATCATCCCTGACCCCAGAAGCTGACAATCTAAACTCCCTTTACGTATGTTTTCAGAGTTTGGGAGGAAACAATCAAAGATGCAGGAAGTCCTTACTCCCATTGTACTAAATCGTGTAATGATAAGCCCCGCCCTCTACGACAGCTTTCATTTCAATCGCCGCCCGTCCGTAAATCCTATCACCGGTGCCCGCTCACTGGTTACTGAACTGGATCCCGGCTGACATTCTTCCAAGAAAATCAATTTCTTTATATTCTCATCTCTGACAACCGACCGTGTATCACATGATGGTTGTAGCTCCGCCCCATGTGCGTCAAAATCATCAATCCGCTTACTTATACTTCAAGTGTATTCTGACCTATGGAAAGCCTAAATAGCGATTCCCTAAAATATTCTTGTGCTTGGAATTTCTTCGCGCCGCTGCCAGGGGCGTAACTAGGAAAGACTGGGCCCCATAGCAAACTTTTGACTGGGGCCCCCCCTCTGCTGGGAATCACACAACCCCCCCCCTTGTAGATAGTGCCTCCCTATAGATTCCACCACACAGCGCCCCCCTATAGATAGCACCATACACAGCCCCCTGCAGATAACGCCATACAGCCCCCCTGTAGATAACGCCATACAGACCCCCCCTGTAGATAACGCCATACAGCCCCCCCTGTAGATAACGCCATACAGAACCCCTCTGTAGATAACGCCATATAGCCCCCCCCCCCCCCCAAAAAAAACGGCCTATAGTTTGTCCTACAAAAGACATGCATCCCCTATCCACAGGATAGGGGATACATGTGTGATCGCTGGCAGCGATAAGGAGAACGGGGGACAGAAAGTCCCCCGAAGTTCTCCATGACTAACCTCGGACTTCCGGCGTCTGCGCAGTTCAATAAAAATGAAAGGAGCGCTAGTCACGCATGCGCACAAGCGCGACCGGCGCTCCATTCATTTCTACGGAGCTGCCGACACAGACCCCGGAAGTCTGAGGTTTGTCATGGAGAACTTAGGGGGGACTTTTGGTCCCCTGTTCTCCTCATCCCTGCCAGCGATCACACATGTATCCCCTATCCTGTGGATAGGGGATACATGTCTTATGTAGGAACAACCCCTTCAGTGGCGTCGCGCTGTAGCAGCTATAGCGGCTGCTAGCGGAGCCTGCGGCCATGGGAGGGGCCGTGCCGGCGGGTGGCACGGGCCCCCTCATGCTGCAGGCTCTGTAGAAGTCGCTACGGCTGCTATAGCGGTAGTTACGCCACTGCGTATAGGTTTGTACGGCGTAAAACTACAGCTCCCAGCATGGCCTGAACAATGGTAAGGATATGCTGGGAGATGCGGTTTCACAAAAAAAATCCTATCACCATCATCTCGCTGCAGATCATACAGTGACTACATTACTGATTAGAGGCAGAATAAACATTTACATTAAGTGACTCACCGGTGACGTCTCAGATTGTAGTTCTTTTCTTCTCCCTCCGGTTCAGACATCTATGATGGATTTCTCCCGGCCATGACCCATTTCTGCAGTTTTCCGTTCAGATGTCTTCAGCTTCTCACTTTTAAAACATTTCTGCTCCTATAAACAAAGTTAAAATTCTCAACACATCTAAATATAACTGTCACAAACACACAACATGCCCCCTGTAGATAGTGACCTACATAGAAGCCCCTATAGATAGTGCCCACATATGGACTCCAGAGCTGCAAGGCAATAGTGCTAACCACTGAGCCACCGTGCTGCCCTACATATAGCTTCCCCTATAGTTAGTGCTCCACGTATAGCCCACCTCTGTATATAGTGTCTCACATATAGCTCCCCCTGTATATAGTGTCCCACATATAGCCCACCCCTGTAGACTGTGCACTACATATAGCCACCCTGTTGCTAGTGCCCCACAGGTAACCCACCCCTGTATATAGTGTCCCACATATAGACCCCCCTGTATATAGTGCCCCACAGGTAACCCACCCCTGTATATAGTGTCCCACATATAGACCCCCCTGTATATAGTGGCCCACATATAGACCCCCCTGTATATAGTGGCCCACATATAGACCCCCACCTGTATATAGTGGCCCACATATAGAGCCCCCTGTATATAATGGCCCACATATAGAGCCCCCTGTATATAGTGGCCCCCACCCCCACATATAGACCCCCCTGTATATAATGGCCCACATATAGAGCCCCCTGTATATAATGGCCCACACAACCACATATAGACCCCCCTGTAGCTACTACCCCACATATAGACCCCCCTGTAGCTACTGCCCCACATATAGACCCCCCTGTAGCTACTGCCCCACATATAGACCCCCCTGTAGCTACTGCCCCACATATAGACCCCCTATATATAATAGCCCACATAAAGATGACCCCCCCCCCCCACTATAGATAATGCCATTCACATTTTTATGAGGGGGAAAAAAAAAACTTGACATACTCACATTCGCCGGTTCCCACGCTGTTCACTGGCGATGCAGACATGCTCTCTTCTGAGCATGTCTGCAGGAGCTGAACGAGCGTCCTCCAATGACGCCGATTGGCGGGGCAGAATGACTTGCCCCGCCAATCAGCACCTTCCAAGCATGGAAGCGGCGCGATGATGTCATCGCGCCACTAGCCAATCAGTGTCATTGTAAGGCACTGGATGGTCAGGCACGGAACATGCCCGGCCATTCAGTGCTAATACATGTATTTGGCTGCCGCTAGCACTGGGGCCCCCTCCGGTGCTAGCGACACCTACAGGCATGAGAGGGCCTGTGTAAGGCTCGTTGGCGCGGGCCCCACAGTAGCGGCGCTACCGCTGTAGTAGCCATAACGGCTGCTAGCGGCGCCACCGGGCCCCCTCAAGCCCCGGGCCCCGTAGCAGCCGCTACTGCTGCTACCGCGGTAGTTACGCCACTGGCCGCTGCTCATGTAAGGCCCTGTTCACATCACCGTTCCTTTCCGCTGAAGGTTTGCGTCAGGTTAACCCCTCAACAGAAAGGCAAATGGAAACCTAAGCTTCCCTTTCCCTCACGATTGAACTCAATGGTGACCAAAACCTAGCTAATGGTTTCTGTTTGTCATCGTTGTGACCGGGTTCCATCGTGCCGGACCGCCAGATCATCCGTGGCACTGGACTCCAATCCTATACAAAAGTCATGTGGGTAGGAAGCTGCATTACAGAGCTTCAGTGCAGACATTCAGTGTGAATTGTGTCCAATGGAGGTGATGCGCACTATAAGTTCCAGCATGCGGAGCCTGGAGAAGATACTATATTCACTAGAGCAAGTGTTTAAAGGATATGAAAGTTGCCATTGCTGTAGAGCGAGACGTCTTCTACTGCAACAAGACCAACACGGGCTCTGCGTTCTGGGCCAAAATGTCATCAAAAGTGGAGGTTCCCTTTAAATAATGGTTCTTATGGCAGACGCAGACCACGTGATCCTTCCTATCAAACACATAAATATCCAGAAGCTCAGCTGCTCGCAGAGTAAAGCGCGTCTCATGACAGTTCATTCATTTCCATGGTAGGTCGTGTCCGCCCGTTCAGCGCACGCAGTGACTTTCTGATGAATTTGCAAAATGTGTTTCCTGAAAATAACATATCAGGTCTTATCATGGAAGCGACACACGTCCCTGAGCGGAGGAAATGGAGGCAACATGGCTCCCAGAACCTAAAATATGACCATGGTACCCTAAACTTATACAGACCATAGACCCCTAAACTAAAACAGACCCAGACCAGACCCTAAGCTAATACAGACCCCCAGACCAGTCCCTAAACTAATACAGCTCCCAGACCAGACCACTAATCTAATACAGACCCCCAGACCAGCCCCTAAACTAAAACAGATCCCAGACCAGACACCCTAGACTAATACAGACCCCAGACCAGACCCCCTAAACTAATACAGACCCCAGACCAGACCCCTAAACTAATACAGACCTCAGACCGAACCCCCCTAAACTAATACAGGCCCCAGACCAGACCCCTAAACGAATACAGACGCCAGACCCCAGCAGTATTATAGTAGTTATATTCTTGTATATAGGGGGCAGTATTATAGTAGTTATATTCTTGTATATAGGGGCAGTATTATAGTAGTTATATTCTTGTATATAGGAGGCAGTATTATAGTAGTTATATTCTTGTATATAGCAGCAGTATTATAGTAGTTATATTCTTGTATATAGGGGCAGTATTATAGTAGTTATATTCTTGTATATAGGAGGCAGTATTATAGTGGTTATATTCTTGTATATAGGAGGCAGTATTATAGTAGTTATATTCTTGTATATAGGAGGCAGTATTATAGTAGTTATATTCTTGTATATAGGGGCAGTATTATAGTAGTTATATTCTTGTATATAGGAGGCAGTATTATAGTGGTTATATTCTTGTATATAGGAGGCAGTATTATAGTAGTTATATTCTTGTATATAGCAGCAGTATTATAGTAGTTATATTCTTGTATATAGGGGCAGTATTATAGTAGTTATATTCTTGTATATAGGGGGCAGTATTATAGTAGTTATATTCTTGTATATAGGAGCAGTATTATAGTAGTTATATTCTTGTATATAGGGGCAGTATTATAGTAGTTATATTCTTGTATATAGGAGCAGTATTATAGTAGATATATTCTTGTATATAGGGGCAGTATTATAGTAGTTATATTCTTGTATATAGGGGGCAGTATTATAGTAGTTATATTCTTGTATATAGGGGCAGTATTATAGTAGTTATATTCTTGTATATAGGGGCAGTATTATAGTAGTTATATTCTTGTATATAGGGGCAGTATTATAGTAGTTATATTCTTGTATATAGGAGCAGTATTATAGTAGTTATATTCTTGTATATAGGGGGCAGTATTATAGTAGTTATATTCTTGTATATAGGGGGCAGTATTATAGTAGTTATATTCTTGTATATAGGAGCAGTATTATAGTAGTGATATTCTTGTACATAGGGGCAGTATTATAGTAGTTATATTCTTGTATATAGAGGGCAGTATTATAGTAGTTATATTCTTGTATATAGGGTCAGTATTATAGTAGTTATATTCTTGTATATAGGGGGCAGTATTATAGTAGTTATATTCTTGTATATAGGAGCAGTATTATAGTAGTTATATTCTTGTGTATATAGGAGGCAGTATTATAGTAGTTATATTCTTGTATATAGGGGGCAGTATTATAGTAGTTATATTCTTGTATATAGGGGGCAGTATTATAGTAGTTATATTCTTGTATATAGGGGGCAGTATTATAGTAGTTATATTCTTGTACATAGGAGAGGATAGACGTGTGCTTGTGAGCTCCCTGTTAGGACTATGCATGGCTTCTGACCCAGGTGGAGGGGTGGGGTCCTGGGCTGATGATCCTGGGAAAGCCCAGAGTCTGGAGTTTGACCTGCAGCATGGAGATGGTGGAGGTGAAGATCTGGAAATGGTGGCTGGTGAGTCAACTGAATCTCATGATGTTGGTGAATTGTGCAAAAAAATGACAAAGAAAAATATCTTTAAAATGGAAATGCAAGTTCGCAAATTGAGAACTGAAATTAACCAAGAGACTGATCCAAAGGCAAAGCTGATGAAATGTGAGTGTCTTGATGTTTGTACACGTGAGCTGGTGATATTGAAGGAGAGATTGCAGAAAGACTCATGCACAGTGCCCAAAATAAAGAACCGGGCAATGGAGAATAAAAGGGAGACTAGAGCCCAAACTGTGAAGAGAAAAAATATCATTGCAAAAAAAGACACTGACTATAATACTGTGTATAATATTGTGGAGCAGGGAAACCCTGGAAGATATGAGTGTGCAGTGGCTGGAGGATCACATCTCTCATCATGTGTGGGGTCTGTGCAATCAGTGAACAAAAATGCTGCTAAAGCTGCAGAGAAATGTGTGCCAGCTGACGAGGGGTTAACTGCAGTAGACTCTATGTGCAGTACTGATGAAGTAAATGCGAGTGGCACTCCTGGGAGTGAGCAAGAAAGTGCCTCATGTCCTGACATTATAAGTGAGACCTCGCTCACCGCGGTGATTGACAGTCTGATATCTGATGAACCAGCGGCTCAGGCTGAGGCGGACATTGCAGACCCTGTGCTGGAGGTTCAGCCGTCCGCAGTGTCAGTGAATGGAGTGCAGGTTACACAGCGATCAGGAGCAGACACAGGAGGATCTGCAGTACAATCAGCTGAGGAGAGGTCCAGTCCTGACCCACCTGCTGACAGACCTCAGTACAGGAGACTGTTCTCCAGCGTCACAAGACCGACTAACCCCCCACCTCAGAGGAGGAACGCGGTCAGAATCAGGTACTCAGGACCAGAGGAAAACCTCCCCTCCAGACTCTACATTGGGAAAGTTTTGTTGAAGGAGTTTATGAAGTTTAAAGCTTCTGAGGTGTTCGCTCTGATCCACGTTCCCTCCAGCAGGAATTATGACATCAGTTTCAAGCTGCAATATAGTCTAGACTTGTTCTGGAGTATTTATAATGATACAAAGGAGCACGCGATGTGGGAGCATCTACATGTCATCCAGCTGACTAAACCCCAGGTAGTCACTGCCACCGTCCTGTTCCAGTCTGAGGTGGTGGCTCTGGCAGATTTGCAGCACTGGTTGAGCAGATATTGTGAGGTGAAGAGGCTGCCAACAAAGATCTATGATGAGGAGGAGATCTGGAATGGAGGATATTCTGTCAAGATCCAGCTGGTTCAGGAGAATGGAGTGACCAGACATCTGCCGCACTCCTTCTACCTGGGCTCGGAGAGAGGCATATGTTACTACCCTGGTCAACCGCGACTGTGCCATAGATGTGGGGGCAGACACCTGGCATTCAACTGTTCCCGTATTAAGTGCTCACTATGTGGTCAGTTTGGGCATGTGAAGGATGATTGTACAGGACCTGTCATCTGTAACCTGTGCTTAGGACCTGGACATACATTCCGGGAGTGTCCGCATGCAGAGCATAATAAGGAGGAGACCTTTAAAGGAGCCATGGAGGAAGACCAGGAGGATGTCTCCATATGTGTAGATACAACCCCAGAACCTGGAAGTCCCAGCGAGGATGTGAGCCAAAGTACCAGAGACCCTGCTCCAGAGACGAATGTCCCATCTATGGATGCTGCACAAGTGTCACCAGCCACTGAAAATAGAGGTCATGCTAAAAGCAAAATATCCAGTCACTCTGTCACCAAACATCTGCCCGACACCAGTAAGGAACCAGCTGATCCAGCCGCAGCGACCAGTAAAAAACCAGCTGGGCCAGCCGAAGCGACCAGTAAAAAACCAGCTGATCCAGCCACAGCGACCAGTATCGATGAGGAGGGATTTCAGACGGTTAAAAGGAGAAGTAAAACAGATGATTCTTCTAGGAAAAAAATCACTGCTGCAAAGAAATCACCGGAGTCTCCAGTGCTGGCGATAACTGGGGGACGTTACTGTGCGCTGGGGGAAGATGACCAGGAAGAAGAAGCAGAGATGGAGCAAGTCTCCTCACACAACCCAGATGACGAACCTCAGGATGAAGACGCTGACCCCCCAATGTCCACCAAAAGATGGGGTGTTACAGGACATAGCAGTGGAAGAAGGAAAAAAAGTAGGAAAGACATGTAACCAAGATGAGGCTGAAAATCACCTCCATCAATGTGAACAGTCCGAAGAATAGGAGCAGGCGGCAGGCGATATTCCAGCGTCTGTCTGACGACAAAACCAATGACATCTTTATACAAGAGACTTATGTACAGAGTAATGTCCCTGCTGTGTCCCTGCAGTCACCACATCTAGTGGGACAGTGAAGCTCTTTGCTGCTGTATGGAGACTTCTACCCCGAACTCCGTTCATATCATAGAGGTTCACTATACGTCATAAATGTGGTGACCGTGTACCCTCTGTGGTGTGCGCGATGCAGCCCGGTCATCAATAAAGAAGAACTCTCCTGTAATACTGTCTAGAATAATATCATGAAAAATAGTTGAAACAATCTATACTGGAGCAATATTCATATATTATGGTTTGTTTAATTATTGTGATGTTATTAAGAGACAAATGTTTATTTTCTTTATCTGTTATGAGTGTATTGCAAAGGTATTGTAATAATTTGTTGCAAGTTTTCAAATAAAAAAGATAATTATAGTAGTTATATTCTTGTATATAGGGGGCAGTATTATAGTAGTTATATTCTTGTATATAGGAGCAGTATTATAGTAGATATATTCTTGTATATAGGGGCAGTATTATAGTAGTTATATTCTTGTATATAGGGGCAGTATTATAGTAGTTATATTCTTGTATATAGGAGCAGTATTATAGTAGATATATTCTTGTATATAGGGGCAGTATTATAGTAGTTATATTCTTGTATATAGGGGGCAGTATTATAGTAGTTATATTCTTGTATATAGGAGCAGTATTATAGTAGTTATATTCTTGTATATAGGAGGCAGTATTATAGTAGTTATATTCTTGTATATAGGAGCAGTATTATAGTAGTTATATTCTTGTATATAGGGGCAGTATTATAGTTGTTATATTCTTGTATATAGGAGCAGTATTATAGTAGTTATATTCTTGTATATAGGAGCAGTATTATAGTAGTTATAATCTTGTATATAGGAGCAGTATTATAGTAGTTATATTCTTGTATATAGGAGGAGTATTATAGTAGTTATATTCTTGTATATAGGGGGCAGTATTATAGTAGTTCTATTCTTGTATATAGGAGCAGTATTATAGTAGTTCTATTCTTGTATATAGGAGCAGTATTATAGTAGTTATATTCTTGTATATAGGAGCAGTATTATAGTAGTTATATTCTTGTATATAGGAGCAGTATTATAGTAGTTATAATCTTGTATATAGGGGCAGTATTATAGTAGTTATATTCTTGTATATAGGAGCAGTATTATAGTAGTTATATTATTGTATATAAGAGCAGTATTATAGTAGTTATATTCTTGTATATAGGGGGCAGTATTATAGTAGTTATATTCTTGTATATAGGGGCAGTATTATAGTAGTTATATTCTTGCATATAGGGGCAATATGATAGTAGTTATATTCTTGCATATAGGAGCAGTATTATAGTAGTTATATGCTTGTATATAGGGGCAATATGATAGTAGTTATATTCTTGCATATAGGAGCAGTATTATAGTAGTTATATTCTTGTATATAGGAGGCAGTATTATAGTAGTTATATTCTTGTATATAGGAGCAGTATTATAGTAGTTATATTCTTGTATATATGAGCAGTATTATAGTAGTTATATTTTTGTGTATAGCGGCAGTATTATAGTAGTTATATTCTTGTATATAGGAGGCAGTATTATAGTAGTTATATTCTTGTATATAGGGGCAGTATTATAGTAGTTATATTCTTGTATATAGGGGGGCAGTATTATAGTAGTTATATTCTTGTATATAAGAGCAGTATTATAGTAGTTATATTCTTGTATATAGGGGGCAGTATTATAGTAGTTATATTCTTGTATATAGGGGCAGTATTATAGTAGTTATATTCTTGTATATAGGGAGCAGTATTATAGTAGTTATATTCTTGTATATAGGGGCAGTATTATAGTAGTTATATTCCTGTATATAGGAGCAGTATTATAGTAGTTATATTCTTGTATATAGGGGCAGTATTATAGTAGTTATATTCTTGTATATAGGAGCAGTATTATAGTAGTTATATTCTTGTATATATGGGGCAGTATTATAGTAGTTATGTTCTTGTATATAGGGGGCAGTATTATAGTAGTTATGTTCTTGTATATAGGGGCAGTATTATAGTAGTTATATTCTTGTATATAGGGGCAGTATTATAGTAGTTATATTCTTGTATATAGGGGGCAGTATTATAGTAGTTATATTCTTGTATATAGGAGGTAGTATTATAGTAGTTATATTCTTGTATATAGGGGGCAGTATTATAGTAGTTATATTCTTGTATATAGGGGCAGTATTATAGTAGTTATATTCTTGTATATAGGAGCAGTATTATAGTAGTTATATTCCTGTATATAGGAGCAGTATTATGGTAGTTATATTCTTGTATATAGGGGGCAGTATTAGAGTAGTTATATTCTTGTATATAGGGGCAGTATTATAGTAGTTATATTCTTGTATATAGGAGCAGTATTATAGTAGTTATATTCTTGTATATAGGAGCAGTATTATAGTAGTTATATTCTTGTATATAGGGCAGTATTATAGTAGTTATATTCTTGTATATAGGAGCAGTATTATAGTAGTTATATTCTTGTATATATGGGGCAGTATTATAGTAGTTATATTCTTGTATATAGGAGGCAGTATTATAGTAGTTATATTCTTGTATATAGGGGCAGTATTATAGTAGTTATAGTCTCGTATATAGGAGCAGTATTATAGTAGTTATATTCTTGTATATAGGAACAGTATTATAGTAATTATATTCTTGTATATAGGAGAAGTATTATAGTAGTTATATTCTAGTATATAGGGGCAGTATTATAGTAGTTATGTTCTTGTATATAGGGGCAGTATTATAGTAGTTATATTCTTGTATATGGGGGCAGTATTATAGTAGTTATATTCTTGTATATAGGGGCAGTATTATAGTAGTTATATTCTTGTATATAGGGGGCAGTATTATAGTAGTTATATTCTTGTATATAGGAGCAGTATTATAGTAGTTATATTCTTGTATATAGGAGCAGTATTATAGTAGTTATATTCTTGTATATAGGAGAAGTATTATAGTAGTTATATTCTTGTATATAGTGGCAGTATTATAGTAGTTATATGCTTGTATATAGGGGCAGTATTATAGTAGTTATATTCTTGTATATAGGGGCAGTATTATAGTGGTTATATTCTTGTATGTAGGGGGCAGTATTATAGTAGTTATATTCTTGTATGTAGGGGGCAGTATTATAGTAGTTATATTCTTGTATATAGGGGCAGTATTATAGTAGTTATATTCTTGCATATAGGCGGCAGTATTATAGTAATAGAGGGAGAAATTTCCAGCGATACAAATACATGGCAATGTATAAAATCTTTCCTTCTGTATTTCAACATTTAAAACATCAACGGCATTACCAAAGAACACAGGTTTCACTTACGCGTGTCCGATAAACATCCATAGTCATGGGCTTTGGTAATGCCGTGGATGTTTTAAATGTTGAAATACAGAAGCAAAGATTTTATACATTGCCGTGGAATTGTATGGCTGCAGTTTCTCCCTCTATCCCTGTGTGTGTCCTGCTCTGGACTTATGCGTACCTGATACTGACATGTGTTAATTGTGGATCTGTGTGTTTTTTGGAGGTGAGCTGGCTATTTGCCTTGTTGCAGTAGTATGGTAGTTATATTCTTGTATTTGAGTAGTTTTATCTTTGTCCATATGGGGGGGGGGGGCAACACTTAATATACGAGCAATCTACTCCTAGATAAGATAAAGTATGACACCTGTGCTCTTCTTAGATGTATAATGGGAGTGACATTTAGAAAAAATAAACTCAATGAGAATGTACGCTTCTATAAAATGACTTTATTATATAACACGGAATGACTACTGCATCTGTTGTGTCATTTGTGACTGGAGTGATTTTTTTTGTTTATCTCTCTGGAAATCAATGAAACGTATTCACTAATCAATATTTTTTACAGCACAGAATCCGGAAGGGATTTCCCCTCATTTCCTATAAATGGTGCACATCTGGGATGACCCTATACCAGACCTGTATATTCTATATATGCTCTGTACATAGTGACCCTATACCAGACCTGTATATTCTATATATGCTATGTACATGGTGACCCTAAAGCAGTCCTGTATATTCTATATATGCTATGTACATGGTGACCCTAAAGCAGTCCTGTATATTCTATATATGCTCTGTACATGGTGACCCTATTGCAGTCCTGTATATTCTATATATGCTCTGTACTTGGTGACCCTATAATATATACCTGTATATTGTATATATGCGATGTACATGGTGACCATATAGAAGACCTGTATATTCTATATATGCTCTGTATATGGTGACCCTATACTATACACATGTATATTCTATACATGCTCTGTATATGGTGACCCTTTACTATACACCTGTATATTCTATATATGCGATTTACATGGTGACCCTATACTATATTCATGTATATTTTATATATGCTCTGTATATGGTGACCCTATACTATTAACCTGTATATTCTATATATGCACTGTACATCGTGACTCTATACTATATACCTGTAAATTCTATATATGCTATGTACATGGTGACCCTATAGCAGACCTGTATAGTCTATATATGCTCTGTACTTGCTGACCCTATACTATATACATGTATATTCTATATATGCGATGTACATGGTGACCCTACAGCAGACCTGTATATTCTATATATGTGATGTACATGGTGACCCTATAGCACACCTGCATAGTCTATATATGTTATGTACATGGTGACCCTACACTATATACCTGTATATTCTATATATGCGCTGTACATGGTGACCCTATAGCAGATCTGTATATATGCTCTGCACTTTGTGACCCTATACTATATACCTGTATGTTCTATATATATGATGTACATGGTGACCCTAAAGCAGACCTGTATATTCTATATATGTGATGTACATGGTGACCCTATAGCAGACCTGTATAGACTATATATATGCACTGTACATGGTGACCCTATGGCAGACCTTTATAGTATATATATGCTGTACATGGTGACCCTATACTATATACCTGTATATTCTATATATGCTATGTACATTGGTGACCCTATACTATATACCTGTATATTCTATATATACACTATGTACATGGTGACCCTATAGCAGACCTGTATATTCTATATATGCTCTGTACTTTGTAACCCTATACTATATACCTGTACATTCTATATATGCTATGCACATGGTGCCCTCATACTATATACCTGTATATTCTATATATGCTATGTACATGGTGACCCTATAGCAGACCTGTATAGACTATATATATGCACTGTACATGGTGACCCTGTGGCAGACCTTTATAGTCTATATATGCTGTACATGGTGACCCTATACTATATACCTGTATATTCTATATATGCTATGTACATTGGTGACCCTATACTATATACCTGTATATTCTATATATGCTATGTACATGGTAACCCTATAGCAGACCTGTAGATTCTATATATGCTCTGTACTTGGTAACCCTATACTATATACCTGTATATTCTATATATGCTATGCACATGGTGCCCTCATACTATATACCTGTATATTCTATATATGCTATGTACATGGTGACCCTACAGCAGACCTGTATAGTCTATATATGCTCTGTACTTGTTGACCCTATACTATATACATGTATATTCTATATATTCTCTGTACATGATGACCCTATAGCAGACCTGTATATTCTATATATGCTCTGTATATGGTGACCCTATACTATACACCTGTATATTCTATATATGCTCTGTATATGGTGACCCTATACTATATACCTGTATATCCTATATATGCTCTGTACATGGTGACCCTATACTATATACCTGTATATTCTATATATGCTCTGTACATGGTGACTCTATACCTGTATATTCTATATATGCTATGTACATGGTGACCCTATAGCAGACCTGTATATTCTATATATGCTCTGTACTTGGTAACCCTATACTATATACCTGCATATTCTATATATGCTATGCACATGGTGCCCTCATACTATATACCTGTATATTCTATATATGCTATGTACATGGTGACCCTATAGCAGACCTGTATAGTCTATATATGCTCTGTACTTGTTGACCCTATACTATATACATGTATATTCTATATATTCTCTGTACATGATGACCCTATAGCAGACCTGTATATTCTATATATGCTCTGTATATGGTGACCCTATACTATACACCTGTATATTCTATATATGCTCTGTATATGGTAACCCTATACTATATACCTGTATATCCTATACATGCTCTGTACATGGTGACCCTATACAATATACCTGTATATTCTATATATGCTCTGTATATGGTGACTCTATACTATATACCTGTATATTCTATATATGCTCTGTACATGGTGACCCTATACTATATACCCGTACATCCTATATATGCTCTGTACATGGTGACCCTATACTATATACCCATACATTTTATATATGCTCTGTACATAGTGACCTATACTATATACCTGTATATTCTATATATGCTATGTACATGGTGACCCTATAGCAGACCTGTGTATTCTATTTATGCTCTGTACTTGGTAACCCTATACCATATACCTGTATATTCTATATATGCTATGCACATGGTGCCCTCATAATATATACCTGTATATTCTATATATGCTATGTACATGGTGACCCTATACTATATACATGTATATTCTATATATTCTCTGTACATAATGACCCTATAGCAGACCTGTATATTATATATATGCTCTGTATATGGTGACCCTATACTATACACCTGTATATTCTATATATGCTCTGTATATGGTGACCCTATACTATATACCTGTATATCCTATATATGCTCTGTACATGGTGACCCTATACTATATACCTGTATATTCTATATATGCTCTGTACATGGTAACCCTATACTATATACCTGTACATTCTATATATGCTCTGTACATGGTGACCCTATACTATATACCTGTATATTCTATATATGCTCTGTACATGGTGACTCTATACTATATACCTGTATATTCTATATATGATCTGTACATGGTGACCCTATACTGTATACCCATACATCCTATATATGCTCTGTACATGGTGACCCTATACTATATACCTGTACATACAGGTACAGGTATATACCCATACAGATCTATATATGATCTGTACATGGTGACCCTATACTGTATACCCATACATCCTATATATGCTCTGTACATGGTGACCCTATACTATATACTCTGTACATGGTGACCCTATAGCAGACCTGTATATTCTATATATGCTCTGTACATGGTGACCCTATACTATATACACGTACATTCTATATATGCTTGGTACATGGTGACCCTATACTATATACACACGTACATTCTATATATGCTCTGTACATGGTGACCCTATAGCAGACCTGTATATTCTATATATGCTCTGTACTTGTTGACCCTATATGATATACCCATACATTCTATATATGCTCTGTACATGGTGACCCTATACTATATACCCGTACATCCTATATATGCTCTGTACATGGTGACCCTATACTATATACCCGTACATCCTATATATGCTCTGTACATGCTGACCCTATACTATATACCTGTATATTCTATATATGCTATATACATGGTGACCCTATGGCAGACCTGTATATTCTATATATGCTCTGTACATGGTGATCCTATAGCAGACCTGTATATTCTATATATGCTCTGTACATGGTGACTCTATACTATATACCTGTATAGTCTATATATGCGCTGTACATGGTGACCCTATACTATATACCTGTATATTCTATATATGCGCTGTACATGGTGACCCTATACTATATACCTGTACATCCTATATCTGCTCTGTACATGGTGACCCCATACTATATACCCGTACATCCTATATATGCTCAGTACATGGTGTCCCTATAGCAGACCTGTATAGTCTATATATTTGATGTACATGGTGACCCTATACTATACACCCGTACATCCTATATATGCTCAGTACATGGTGACCCTATACTGTATATCCTATATATGCTCTGTACATGGTGACCCTATACTATATACATGTATATTCTATATATGTGATGTACATGGTGACCCTATACTATATACCCGTACATCCTATATCTGCTCTGTACATGGTGACCCTATAGCAGACCTGTATAGTCTATATATGTGATGTACATGGTGACCCTATACTATACACCCGCACATCCTATATATGCTCTGTACATGGTGACCCTATACTGTATATCCTATATATGCTCTGTACATGGTGACCCTATACTATATACATGTATAGCCTATATATGCTCTGTACATGGTGACCCTATACTATATACCCGTACAGCCTATATATGCTCAGTACATGGAGACCCTATAGCAGACCTGTATAGTCTATATATGTGATGTACATGGTGACCCTATAGCAGACCTGTATAGTCTATATATGTGTTGTACATGGTGACCCTATACTACACACCCGTACATCCTATATATGCTCTGTATATTGTGACCCTATACTGTATATCCTATATATGCTCTGTACATGGTGACCCTATACTATATACCCGTACATCCTATATATGCTCTGTACATGGTGACCCTATACTACACACCCGTACATCCTATATCTGCTTTGTACTGCGGACCCCTCGTCATACCGGCTGGCCGTGGCGTGCAGCTTAGTGATGCCCCGGCTGGAGACATCAGTGCAGTGTAATATTGCAGGAAGCAGCGGAGCTGCAGGGAGGGTGGATCTCCGGATCTTGTACAACCCACAGACAGCAGGACTGGAGGGGAGAGAACGAGCTGTTGGGTGGCACAATCACAATATTCATCTTATTCCTGCTCTCACATTTCGTGTTCGCCCTCCCTCTAATCCCATCAGGATTTGCATCCAGCCGCACACGGATAAGGGTCGGATCAGTTTATTTGCAGCTGCTCGGCTTGCAAAACAAAGCATTGTCCATACAGGCTGCAATCTGTGCCAGGGGAGATCCTGGGCTCCAGCATCACATACCCTGCGCGTGCCCATCACATACTGGCAAGTGCATCGCCTCACCTGGTACCTGCTGACCCTCCTCTGACCCACCATCCTGAGAAGAGCCTGGCAATGGGCGACAAAGGCACCAGGTAGGTCTATCCTAATACTTCTCATATGGAAACTAAGGGGTTAATGGACCTCGCTGTTATTGTGGTTCTGGAAGGACTCTAGCACCTGAGACATAAGGGACCCCCTGTTCCCAATGTTGAGGGATTTATGAGGTTAAACAGCTGGACCCACAAATCTTCAGGCTGCAAGACCTCGATGCCTCTTACTTACTTCCCTCAATGAGGTCTTATACAGTCATCTTATATTCAAGGAACATGGACTGGAAGGGGTTAATGGATCTAGATTCTCTCGGTTGAAAACCTAAAAAGGGGAAATAATCCAACCACTGACCAATGAGAGGTCCCCGTCACCTGAGTTTATGCTGGCATCTAAAGGGTTAAGTCCGTAGCCAGAGTGTCAGGGTGTACGAGCGTGTTGCCTCTTCAGTAGTGCAGTGTGTATTGTCTTATGTAATCGTCCCTATAAATAGGGTACAGACATGAAGGGGTTAATGGTGCTGTCACATCATGTCATGGAGGGTCCCCTGTACCCAACGCTCTGGTCACGTGGGGGTTTAATTCATAGCTGGCCCCTCAGTATATGGCCATAATACTTCTCAGGGCATGGACAGAAAGGGGTTAATAGATCTTGTTTCTCTTGGCTGGAAGACTCCAACTAGTGAGCAATTAGGAATCCCCTGTGCCCAGCGCTGTGGATTGGGATATAATGGGTTAAAGTCGTATTATGGAACCATCAGACACCCCGGATGTGGACAGGTAGGGGTTAATCGGCTTCTCGCCTCTTTGGAGTCTTTCCACCACTAGCGAGCGATGAGGGATCCCCCCCGGCACCTGCTTCTGAGGTCCGGTATCTAAGGGGTTAAGTCTGTTTTACAGGACAGGGATGTGGCAATGAAGGGGTTAAAATACCCCAGGACTCTTGGTTTCTTGAAATAAAGGAAACTAAAAGGGAAAAGACTTGAACCACTGAAGGGTGAGGGGTCGTCTGTACCCAGGCTGGAGGTGGAAGGGTTAAACTGTGCCGGCGCCGTGTCCCTTTAATGACTTCTCCGTGGCTTAGGCAACCATCGTATTATCAGGATATGGACATGAAGGGGTTAAAGGACTTTGTTCCTCTTTGCACTTGCAACCATATAATAAGTATTGAGGGGAGGGGGTTCTGACCTGGTATTTTAAGAGTTAAACCTCTTTGCTGGACCCCAGAGTGTTTGGACGACCCCCGACCCGGGAAAGCAAGACTTGGATTCTGGGCTTTATGTTGACATTTGAGGAAGTCCGACCGGTTCACCAGCTTCCCCCCGTGGCCTGGCACCGCGCCCGCCAGCACTTCACAATTGTATAGCGGCATCGCAGCGCTGTCACTTAGGTTAACACCATCATCAGCTGCTCCAGGGGGGTCAGGAAGGTTACACTGCCCGGGGCGGGGGGCAGATTATTGATTGACCCATCTATATGGATGACCTACATCTGTGCCCACCTGGAGAGTATATGAGTAAGTGATGAAAATTAAAAATGGAACTATGAACCGGCATGAGGGGGCTCACCATCCGATTTAATCTCCACCGATCGCCAATTGATTAACGATCCGACCGCCATTCTGGAGCATTGGACGCCATTTACCTTTCAGACTTCTTACATGTAGCTGACCTAATACAGACCCCGGACCAGACCCCTAAACTAATACAGACCCCGGACCAGACCCCTAAACTAATACAGACCCCGGACCAGACCCCTAAACTAATACAGACCCCAGAGCAGACCTCTAAACTAATACAGACCCCAGACCAGACCCCTAAACTAATACAGACCCCGGACCAGACCCCTAAACTAATACAGACCCCAGACCAGACCCCTAAACTAATACAGACCCCAGACCAGACCCCTAAACTAATACAGACCCCAGACCAGACCCCTAAACTAATACAGACCCCAGACCAGACCCCTAAACTAATACAGACCCCGGACCAGACCCCTAAACTAATACAGACCCCGGACCAGACCCCTAAACTAATACAGACCCCGGACCAGACCCCTAAACTAATACAGACCCCAGACCAGACCCCTAAACTAATACAGACCCCAGACCAGACCCCTAAACTAATACAGACCCCAGAGCAGACCCCTAAACTAATACATACCCCAGACCGGACCCCTAAACTAATACAGACCCCAGACTAGACACCTAAACTAATACAGACACCAGACCAGACCCCCTAAACTAATACAGACCCCAGACCAGACCCCTAAACTAATACAGACCCCAGACCAGACCCCTAAACTAATACAGACCCCAGACTAGACCCCTAAACTAACACAGACACCAGACCAGACCCCTAAACTAATACAGACCCCAGACTAGACACCTAAACTAATACAGACACCAGACCAGACCCCCTAAACTAATACAGACCCCAGACCAGACCCCTAAACTAATACAGACCCCAGACCAGACCCCTAAACTAATACAGACCCCAGACTAGACCCCTAAACTAATACAGAACCCAGACCAGACCCCTAAACTAATACAGAACCCAGACTAGACCCCTAAACTAATACAGACACCAGACCAGACCCCTAAACTAATACAGACCCCAGACCAGACCCCTAAACTAATACAGACCCCAGATAAAGCTTTTGGGATCACTATGGGGGACGTCCAGCAGGGCGGCGCTGTGGTATATTCATCTTCTTCAGTTCTGGATCATAAGTCTATACTGAGGCCTCTGGGAACTGAAATTCTTCTGTCAATGAATCGTTATTGGGGCCGGACCACCGTGAAGCGGTACGAGATGTCCGCCGCCGTGCTGCAGACTGGCGACATTGATGGCGGCGACTCTTGTACAAATCCTAATGAAACACTTTTCCTCCCTCCCCCACTTTCCCTCATGCAATGTTTTGTTGACGTCTGTGTTTGCGTTCCTATGAGTTGTGGCGCTGTGGATGATGAGTGTCGTGTGAGTAGTTGTGTCGCACACCCTTCACGTTGCACCCCGTTGTTATGTACTCTACTATTGGGGAGGGATCGTTACATTGTAGCAGTCCGGAGCGTTGTCCGCTGTTCTCATAGATACAATGTCACATTATGTGACCAGACACACAAGGGTTTAGGTTGTAGAGATTCTGTCTCCCCCGCAGCCTCAGCTCTGTTCATCGCTGTTACCCCCTGAGCTCTGCTTCTCCATACACCCACCTCTATGAGACGGTACTTGGGCTAGATTCACACACAGCGATTTTCTGCCTTTTTGTGATGTTTTTATTGGAATTTTTCAAAGTATTTGTTTTTTTAGTAACCAAATTGAATAGACGACATACAAAGCGTTTTGGTTTTGTGTTGTTTTTGTGGTCAGTGGCGTTTTATTCACAACTCTGCGTTCTCGCGGTGCGGTATTTATTTTGTGTTTTTCTCGTAGGCTTCTGTAGACGACTTCACAAGTGCCAGAAAAAAACGCATGTGCAAAATGTTACAAAATAAAAACCGCCACCAACAAAACAAATGGGAAATGCTGAAAAAAATAGTGTGAAGGAGGCCTTATACTCCAGAGCTGCACTCACTATTCTGTGTATATCCTGTACTGACCGTGAGTTACATCCTATATTATACTGCAATAGTGAGTGCAGCTCTGTAATAACTCAGGATCAGTACAGGATAAGTAATGTAATGTATGTATGTACACAGTGACTCCACCAGCAGAATAGTGAGTGCAGCTCTGGAGTATAATACAGGATATAACGCAGGATCAGTACAGGATAAGTAATGTAATGTATTTACACAGTGACTCCACCAGCAGAATAGTGAGTGCAGCTCTGGAGTATAATACAGGATGTAACTCAGGATCAGTACAGGATAAGTAATGTATGTACACAGTGACTCCACCAGCAGAATTGGCGTATAATACAGGATGTAACTCAGGATCAGTACAGGATAAGTAATGTAATGTATGTACACAGTGACTCCACCAGCAGAATAGTGAGTGCAGCTCTGGAGTATAATACAGGATGTAACTCAGGATCAGTACAGGATAAGTAATGTAATGTATGTACACAGTGACTCCACCAGCAGAATAGTGAGTGCAGCTCTGGAGTACAATACAGGATGTAACTCAGGATCAGTACAGGATAAGTAATGTAATGTATGTACACAGTGACTCCACCAGCAGAATTGGCGTATAATACAGGATGTAACTCAGGATCAGTACAGGATAAGTAATGTATATACACAGTGACTCCACCAGCAAAATAGTGAGTGCAGCTCTGGAGTATAATACAGGATATAACTCAGGATCAGTACAGGATAAGTAATGTAATGTATGTACACAGTGACTCCACCAGCAGAATAGTGAGTGCAGCTCTGGAGTATAATACAGGATGTAACTCAGGATCAGTACAGGATAAGTAATGTAATGTATGTACACAGTGACTCCACCAGCAGAATAGTGAGTGCAGCTCTGGAGTATAATACAGGATATAACTCAGGATCAGTACAGGATAAGTAATGTAATGTATGTACACAGTGACTCCACCAGCAGAATAGTCAGTGCAGCTCTGGAGTGGGTGGAGTAGGACGTGTGGAGAGAGCTGCTGAGACTACCGTGCAGGCCTTGGATCCAGGGATTTTCCTTATTCTATCTGCCCAGGCCTCATACCATCTGCCTGGGCTTGGAAAGTACCCTGAGGGGGGTTCCATCCTAGGATGGAGCCTCAGACCTCTACCTCCCGGAGCATGCCAGCGGGGGGTAGAGGGTCATCCCAGCTGGCTGGGAATATGAAAACAGTCGCGGGGGTGAGGAGATCATCTCGGGGCAAGGCTGTCCTGGCTCCCCCTGAGGCTGGAACCCTGGATAAGGGTATGGAGACGCGGTCCGGCAGGGTGATCGAGGTGTTGTCATCTGGAGAAGGACCAGCACCGTCCGGACATTTGGATGACGGTCGTGTGGAGGAATGGGGACAGCTGAGGACCGGAGAGACGGTGGAGAACTTCAGCTCCCGTCTGGCTATGCGGTTGGAGGAGTATCGGGACCTCAGGAAGTCGCTGCAACGGCTCCGTGCGGACTTGGCGGTCGCCAGAGGAAGGGCTGCAAAATGCACAGGAGGTAAGAGGTCCCGATACCGTTTAAATGTGAAATCCTTGTTGGAGGAAATAAAAGAAGTGGAAGAGAGACGTGAGGAGATTTTGGCAGGCGGAGGGGTGTTTGGAGAAAAGTTAAAAAACGAAGAGAGGTTTGCCGAGATGGCAGAACCTATAAAAATAGAAAGTATGGAGGAAGACAGCAGAGCCCCAGACACAGCAAAGGAAAATGTGGTGGAGACAATGGAGCATGAGAATGTAAAGTCCAGAGAAGGCACAGATTCTGAGGCACCCAGGAGCAGTGAGGAGGAGGAGGGTGGACTCACAGCTGGGAGAAATCAGGAGAGTTTTGATACTGACAGTGAGCGGCCTCCAGGATTACTCACTCAGATCCGTAATGTGGAGTCGCCGGTATCCTTCCAGGGATTTTGTTTTGGTGCGGAGTTACCCGCAGAGGAGGAAAAGCAAAAGAAAAAAAAATTTAAGAAGAAAAAAAAGACAAAGGAAAAAAAATCTGCTGAAGGTTCATTTAAAATGGTGTATACAGCAAGATCCTTCCTGTGCTCTGAGCCAGATGCAAGTCAGGATCAGGGCGCAGGTCCCGCAAGACCCCCAGCTCAAGCCTCTGCAGTGGGGCTGGAGCGGGAATGCGGGGAGAGTGTTACGGGTCCGGCATTAGAGCACGTGGTGGTCAAAATGGCGCCGGACGCCAACCCCTGCAAAGGGGGCTGTACTGGTGGCCTGGTGACGCCAGGGGGTGTGTCCCCGTGTCCGGTGAATGGCGAGCCCGGGAAACTGGTCTTTGATGCGAGTCAGCGGTCTGGAGAACGGGTAAACCAGAAACCGGATGTGGTGTCTGAAAGCCGGAAGTCTGTCGGTGTCAAGCCGTCAGACGTTCCGGACAAGGGCGGTCACAGAGGGGGCTCCGGCTCTGTTGGCCACTCCTCTGTGGGAGGGGGGAGTGGTCCGGCGCCGGAGGCGGCTCCAGTGACGTCAGTGGCTCCTTCGTCCGCATCGCTGAAAAGTGGTGTAGGCGAGAAGGGGGCTGCTGGCGTCGGGGGCGACGGTGGCCCCTTTCCCAAAAATGTTCAGCACTCAGAACAGATGGAGGTTAATGAGGCGGAGGGCACAGCAGGGACATCGCTTATAACATCTGGTGGCGTCCCTGCAAAGGTGCCCGATGATGCGGAGACTGAAGCAGTGTCTACCCACACAAAATGTACAGCAAAAATACAGAACATAGAACCAGGCCTGGCCAGAAGGATGACTGCAGGGGGACCTGGTGGGTTAAATGAAAAAGTTGCGGCTGTGGATGTGGAAACTGCTGGGGGTATGCAGGTGTCTGTAAATAAAGTTGCTGGAGTGTCTGCTGGTAATGGGGTGTTGAGTGCTGTGTCTGTGGGTGGTGGGGATGGGGTATCAACCAGGGGCAATGGGCCTGGCGCTCCTCTTGCTGTGACATCCGGCAGGTCTTATGCTGGTGTGGTAGCGGGGGGACAGCGGGCCCACCCATCTTCATCCTCAAGGTCCGGGGACGGTAACTTGCAACAACGTCTCTTGGACGCTTTAAGAGAGGGAAAGCAAACCCTAACCATAGGGGGAGTGCAGAAGGACCTGTCTTTCTGGATAGACAGATATGGTCTAAATGCCTTCCGAGAGCAACGAGGAGATCAGTGGTCGCTCCCAACAGCCGGGCAGGCTGTAGCCAGGAGGAATGTGGTCCGTCTCCGGTGGCGTGGCAATGATGCGTGCCCTCCCAGAAAGAGGGTGGTGGAGCTGCTGCTGGGGATGGGCTTCAAGGCGAGTGACATCTTTGCCTTGATACATCCTCATGGCTCGGTCGAGTTTGACATCAGCTTTGTTCACCTAGGGGGCCTTGAGGTCTTCTGGGGGAACTACGAGCTGATGAAGGACGAGCCTGGCTGGCGAGACTTTGCTGCACAAGCAATTTCTCGCCAAAGTGGTCCCAAGAGAGTGACCGTTCTTACCCGTAACGAGTCACTCTGTTGTATAGATATCATGACCTGGTTGGGAAGGTACGGAGAGGTAGTAGAGATGCCACGGAAGAACTTAGACGAGTTTGGCATCTGGTCAGGGGCCTGGACGTTCATGGTTAAACTAAAGCGTCTGGGACAGACGGTGTCCCACATACCATCGTCTGCTTTCCTGGGAAGAGATCGGATCCTTGTCTTCTACCAGGGGCAGCCGAAGTTGTGTCACCGGTGTGGCGACCCCTCACATTTGAGTGCAGGCTGCAAGGTGCAGAAGTGTGCTCATTGTGGGGGGATTGGTCATCTAGCCGCATCGTGTGACCGGATTCGCTGCAACCTGTGTGGTGACTTAGGTCACCCGTTCAGTCGGTGTCCTCGCTCTGTTGTCAATGCTTGTTCCAAACCTGCAGAGGATGAGAGGAGGGAGGCCTCCGTGGGTGAGGGTGCGGGCAGGGATGATGGGGCACAGGGGCAAGGGAAGAATGCAAAGAAGGGTCCCCCTTCTCGCCAGAGAAGGGCGGAGAAGCGAAGGAAGGAGAGGATTCGGAGGGCGCTCCAGGAAACTGGGACGACCTCTGATTCGGATCTGGATGCCCCCCTTGAAGCTGATGCCCCTGGGGAGGTCGAATTGAACGAGGAGATGAGGAGGATCCAAAGGGAGCAGAGGGCTGAGGACTCTCAGTCCTCCCACTATGAAAGTGTGGGAGAGGAAGAGAGGACTCAGCCTACAGCAAAAGGGACACCGGGCAAAACCCAAGGGCCAAATACATCTGGCCCCGCCCTGGCCCAGGAAGGTAAATCCTGTACCCCCCTGGTGCGCTCTACTGATCGATACCATGCTCTCGTGGACATTCCAGCCTCTCATACTAAGAGGGAGGGCATGGTAGGGCACCCTAGAGTCGTTGAGCCTCCCCTGCTGCAGGGGCCGTTGCCCCCAGAGGGGGAGGTTGACCCGGTACTTGGGGATGAAGATGGGAATAGGGTGGTGAGTATGGACTCCTCAGTTTGCAAGAAGCGAGGCAAAGAAGGGGGGTCCTCATCAGATAGAGGGGGGGGTGGGAAGAAGAAAGCCGTCTAACTCAAACATCCATGATGGCGGCACCCACTCCGTTGACGCTGGCATCAATTAACGTTGCCAGCATTAAGTCAGATAGGGCGAGATTTGCAGCCTTTGATTTTCTTGGCCGAGTTGAAGCCGACATTTTGTTTTTGCAGGAGACCAGGCTGTCACTTTTGGCAGACGTCGTTAAATCTAGGAGGGAGTGGCGACGCGGGCCCTCCTACTGGTCTCTTGCGGCTGAGCCCTATAGCGGAGTGGCGGTCCTTTTCACCGCACCGGTAACATGCCGACGGATGATTGAGTTAGAAATGGGGAGGTGCTTGATCTTAGATGTCCTCATGAGGGGACAGGAATTAAGATTAATCAATATATACGGACCCCAGAGCAAATGGGACCGTAAAAGTCTCTTCATGAGGATTAAGCCTTTCCTTTTTTCAGGTCGACAAGTTATCTTTGGAGGGGACTTCAATACTGTCGTGAGGCCCCGAGATAGAGGAGGTTCCGGAGATAAAAAATTGACCTATGATAGTGTAGCATTAAAAAATATAGTTAGCGATGCTCGCCTGGTGGATATCCACATCAGGCATACCCCAGGCCACTCGGGTTTCACCTATCGTAGAGGTAGTTGTAGGTCTAGGATAGACAGGTTTTTTTTGAAGGAGGAAGCCATCTCTTCACCAGTGTCCGTTGTTGAGGTGGAGTTCTCCGATCACTGTATGATTATTTTCTCTTTGAACATTGCAGAGTCCCTCCAGATGGGAAGAGGTATATGGAGGCTGAATTCTACTCTCTTGGAAGAAGCGGAGATAAGACAGGCCTTTGAGGATTTTCTTCAGAGCCAGGTACCTTTGTTGGATCTCAGTGGTACTAAGTCTGAGTGGTGGGAGTTGTTTAAAGTCCGGGTGGCAGGATTTTTCCGCAGGCTCTCGAGCCTCAGGTCCATGAGTAGGTACCGCCTATATCAGGAACTGAGGAGGAAACTCGAACATCTGGTCTCAACCGGGGGTAGTGGGGAGGAGATCTCCGTGGTGAAAGCTTTGCTCAGGAGGTGTCAGTATGATAGGCACACATCTTTAGTTCTTGAGAGGGATTTCGGGAGGTACCGCTCGCCCGACCCCTACAGGAACTGTAAGATGTCAGTGAGTCGTAAGGTTGTGACAGGACTGATTGATAGTACAGGATCTCTGAAGAGATCCAAATCAGGGATCTTGGAGGTCGTCAGATCCTTCTACTCGCACCTCTTGGGGAAGCAAGATCCAAACCGAGACGAGATGTCGGCTTTCCTGGCTGAAACCATCCCTGAGCCAGGGGTAGACCCCTCTCTCAGTGTTTTGATAGACTCGATCAAGGAAGAGGAAGTGGGATTGGCGATTGATGGGCTTGCCCTCAAAAAATCGCCAGGGCCGGATGGCTTAACATCCGAGTTTTATAAGACTTTTAAAGGAACCCTAGTTCCCCTCTTGACTGAGGTGTTTAATGAGTGCCTTTCCTCGGGTACTTTGCTAATGTCAATGAGGAGGTCGGCCTTGATCGTTTTATCGAAGGGTAAAGACTCGACCCGTATTGAGAATTGGCGTCCCATAGCGCTGCTCAATACGGACAGAAAGGTTCTCGCAAAGGTGCTGTTTAATCGGCTGGTGAAGTTTGCATCCCGGCTCCTTTCGCCGGTCCAGCATTGCTCTGTTCCAGGCCGCAGCACATTTAGTGCTGTCCTCAGTGTCAGAGAGGCAGTGGAGCAGGGAAATTCTGGTCGGTGGGAGGGGTACATCCTGTCCTTGGACCAGGCCAAGGCTTTTGACCGGGTGGACCACGAGTACCTCTGGTCGGTCCTTCTGAGGTACGGCCTACCGGGGGGGTTTGTCAATTGGCTACAGACCTTATACACTGGGGCTGAGACTTTTGCGCTGGTGAACGGTTGGGTTGGAACCCCCTTTGAGGTTGGGTCTGGTGTCCGCCAGGGTTGTCCCTTGAGCCCTTTGCTATATGCGTTCGCAATTGATCCTTTTCTTAAAAGGATCGATCGTGGGCCATTGGCGGGAGTCGGGGCCGGCCTGGAGGGGCCGGAGGCCACTCAGAGGGTGGTTGCGTACGCAGACGACGTCTCCATTTTTGTCTCCTCGAGAGGGGAGGCAGAGTGGGTGATGTCGGAAGTGGAGCGTTACTCATTGGCATCTGGGTCCAAGATCAACCGGGATAAGTGCAAAAGTCTCTGGCTGGGAGGAGGAGATCCTGGTTTTGATCTCCCGGACACCCTTCCAGAGCCTCAGGGGTCTGCTAAGATCTTAGGAGTCGAATTTGGCCCGGGTGATTACCCCAAGAAGAACTGGGAGGATAGGCTGAATCTAGTTGCCCAGAAGGTCGACCAATGGAAGGGTTGGTCCTTAACCCTGAGGGAAAGGGTTCACTTGGCCAAGGCCTACCTGGTGCCCATGTTGCTTTACCTGGGCAGTGTGTGCATCTTGCCAGAACCTCTCTGGACTCGGGTCTATAGCCTGTTCTTCCAGCTGTTATGGGGGAACAGGCTCAACCTAATCAAGAGGGAGGTTACTTACCTACCAAGGACACTAGGCGGGTTAGGTATGGTTAACCCGGTGGTGTTCCTAGTGAACACCTTTGTTAAGATAAACCTGGCAAACCTCTGGCAAGAGAGGGCTCCTTGGTGGATATCCTCCTGCAGGGGGTGGTTTCGGCCTTTCTTCCAGGAATGGGAGAGAGGAGGGCAAGTGAAAGACCTGCGTACACCTCACGGACATCTCCCGGCTTATGCCACCCTGGCGCTGAAGATTGTTCGCCGGTGGGGTCTGGAGGTGTGGGAGATCAGGACCATGTCGAGAAAATTTCTTGACAAGAGGGTCCTGATGACCCACTTCCAGAAGCCCCTGGCGCTCAAAGACTGCCCAAGTAGTGACCTCGGGGTGGGATTAAAACTTTTAAATTCAGCGAGGATTCCCCAGAAGTTTTGGGATCTGGCTTGGCGTTGCTTCCATGGGAGACTGTATGTGAGGGACAATCTAAAGTGCAGAAGCTCTGATGATCGGGATTGCCCCCGGGAGGAGTGTGGCGGAGTGCTGGAAAGCATGGAGCATTTCCTGCTTCATTGCCCTTTCAATACAGAGGTATACAAAAGGGTGGGAGCCTCCATTGGTTGGCCTGGCCTAACCAGCCTCTCCTATGCTGGGTGGGCCTATGGAGTGTTCGGAGACCTCGGTGGTAGGGACCATTGCACCTTGTTTCTAGTCAGTATAGTGGTCAGGCACTTTATGTGGAATGCACGATGTCTAGTTTCTACCCAGAAGAAAATCCTCCTAGTGGATGAGGTTGTTAGCAATATCATGGGTGACCTGGTGAAGGTGCATTCTTTGGAGGTTGGCAGATTGGGAGCATCCAAAGCCTCTCGCCTTTGGAGGGGCTTTTCCTTTAGGGTGCCTTAATGTGTCTGCCTTCATGAGGGAGGGGGGGGGGGGTCGTCACCGGTGCCCAACTGGAGGTGGGGGTCTGCGTTCCGCTGAGGCACCAAAAAAAAAAATATAGCGATAGGGCTCGGAATAAGGGAAAGGTGAGGGTCAGCATAGGGTCAGCTTTCAATAGGGTCAAGAAAGGGCTAGTAATAGGGTAAGGAGATAGGGCAAGCGATAGGGAGGGTGCAGCGGTGGACGTGGTACCTTGGCCTCTGGGGGGGGTGCTGGGGGGGGCTTTCCCTTCTCTCTATCTGGTGATGGGCTAGGTAAGCACTGGAAGATTTTTGTTTTGTTTAGGATTGAAATGGCAGGAAAAAGGTTTACAAGCGACCGAACTTGGTGCTTTCGGGTACGGTGTATTTTGTATATGGTTTGGTATTTGGACAAGTTGGTGACGTGTATTGTATTATATTGTAGAAATGTTGTTAGAATAGGGATAGACTTAAGGGGGTTAATAGGTTGGGAGGGGGTCGGGGGGGGGGGGTTTGCCTGACCCAGCCCCGGACTATGCGGACATGGGAGGACATGGGGCGGGGGACTGGGCTGGGGTGTTGGGTGTGGTGGTTGGGGCCAGCATCTGGACTATGCGGACGTGAGAGGACATGAGGCGAGATGCTGGCTGGGGTGGTGGAGTTTAGGTAAGAAGGGTAAGGTTAGGGAAAGTCAGGATGTGTATAGTGTGATTAAAAAATAAATAAAAATATTATAAAAAAAAAAAAAAATTAGAAAAAAAAAATAAAAAATTGCGATTAGTATTATTATATTTTGGATTGTTTTTGTTATTATTATTATTTTATTTGTTATTATTATGTTGTTTGATTATTATTATTATTATCATTATTATGTTGTTTCTTTAGGCCCTTGGGTGACGCGGGTCGGGGGATTTTCTGGTGGTACTTTGGATTACGTTTATATGATGTTTGTATATATTCTAGTTATTGTTTAGTTTCGGATGAAGTGTAGATGTAAGTATATAAGAGTGGGGTGTATGTGGCCGGGTCTGGTATAGTTTTCTCTTCTCATATACAGAGATGTATATAAGAAAATTTGTTTATAAGAATTTGGTTGTGGCTTTTTGGTTATATGGAATTAGTTATGTATTTGTTTTCAGTTTGTGTTTTGTACTTTTCTATAAAATAAAGAGATACAGGATGTAACTCAGGATCAGTACAGGATAAGTAATGTAATGTATGTACACAGAGACTCCACCAGCAGAATAGTGAGTGCAGCTCTGGAGTATAATACAGGATGTAACTCAGGATCAGTACAGGATAAGTAATGTAATGTATGTACACAGTGTCTCCACCAGCAGAATAGTAAGTGCAGCTCTAGAGTATAATACAGGATGTAACTCAGGATCAGTACAGGATAAGTAATGTAATGTATGTACACAGTGACTCCACCAGCAGAATAGTGAGTGCAGCTCTGGAGTATAATACAGGATGTAACTCAGGATCAGTACAGGATAAGTAATGTAATGTATGTACACAGTGACTCCACCAGCAGAATAGTGAGTGCAGCTCTGGAGTATAATACAGGATGTAACTCAGGATCAGTACAGGATAAGTAATGTAATGTATGTAGACAGTGACTCCACCAGCAGAATAGTGAGTGCAGCTCTGGAGTATAATACAGGATGTAACTCAGGATCAGTACAGGATAAGTAATGTAATGTATGTACACAGTGACTCCACCAGCAGAATAGTGAGTGCAGCTCTGGAGTATAATACAGGATGTAACTCAGGATCAGTACAGGATAAGTAATGTAATGTATGTAGACAGTGACTCCACCAGCAGAATAGTGAGTGCAGCTCTGGAGTATAATACAGGATGTAACTCAGGATCAGTACAGGATAAGTAATGTAATGTATGTAGACAGTGACTCCACCAGCAGAATAGTGAGTGCAGCTCTGGAGTATAATACAGGATGTAACTCAGGATCAGTACAGGATAAGTAATGTAATGTATGTACACAGTGACTCCACCAGCAGAATAGAGAGTGCAGCTCTGGAGTATAATACAGGATGTAACTCAGGATCAGTACAGGATAAGTAATGTATGTACACAGTGACTCCACCAGCAGAATAGTGAGTGCAGCTCTGGAGTATAATACAGGATGTAACTCAGGATCAGTACAGGATAAGTAATGTATGTACACAGTGACTCCACCAGCAGAATAGTGAGTGCAGCTCTGGAGTATAAAACAGGTTGTAACTCAGGATCATTGGAGATTATGCTACCAATGTGTCATTTTACAGAGTATTGTGTGACTCGATATAATTGTGACAACTGCTCAGTTGTGAAAGTATTAGGCTACATTTAGATGAGTGTAGCTAACCTCGGACGTGAAAAACTGCAGTTTTTCACGTCCGAGGTTCACCCGTGCGGGACGCGCTGTCACGAATCCACCATAGACTAGAGTCTATGGAGGGATGCGTGACGCAGGAAAATAGGACATTTCCTATTTTTTCACTGACCCTTCACACGCTCCGTTGAATCTGGGGTTACACGATGCATCGAGATATCTATACTATTTCGATGCCGTGCGCCCTCAAACGGTGCAATACGGTTAAGTCATGTATTTCGATACTAAGCTGTGCGGCCGCAGTATAGTAACACATGAATGTATGAGAGCGGGGCTGCGGCTGTGTGATATATGAGTGATACAGCCATTGCCCCGCTCCTGAGTCCTGACAAGTGCGCGTGGTCAGCATGAGGTGATGCGGCCGGCGCTGCACTAATGAGCGCCGGCACTGAAGACAGAAAACATGGCGGGCGCAATACAAAACACCCCCATGTTCTGTCTTCAGTATATAGATATATGCCTGTGTACTATCAGTATATAGATATATGCCTGTGTACTATCAGTATATAGATATATGCCTGTGTGCTATCAGTATATAGATATATGCCTGTGTACTATCAGTATATAGATATATGCCTGTGTGCTATCAGTATATAGATATATGCCTGTGTGCTATCAGTATATAGATGTATGCCTGTGTGCTATCAGTATATAGATATATGCCTGTGTACTATCAGTATATAGATATATGCCTGTGTGCTATCAGTATATAGATATATGCCTGTGTACTATCAGTATATAGATATATGCCTGTGTACTATCAGTATATAGATATATGCCTGTGTACTATCAGTATATAGATGTATACCTGTGTGCTATCAGTATATAGATATATGCCTGTGTACTATCAGTATATAGATATATGCCTGTGTACTATCAGTATATAGATATATGCCTGTGTGCTATCAGTATATAGATATATGCCTGTGTGCTATCAGTATATAGATGTATGCCTGTGTACTATCAGTATATAGATATATGCCTGTGTGCTATCAGTATATAGATATATGCCTGTGTACTATCAGTATATAGATATATGCCTGTGTGCTATCAGTATATAGATATATGCCTGTGTACTATCAGTATATAGATGTATGCCTGTGTGCTATCAGTGTATAGATATATGCCTGTGTGCTATCAGTATATAGATATATGCCTGTGTGCTATCAGTATATAGATATGTGCCTGTGTGCTATCAGTATATAGATATATGCCTGTGTACTATCAGTATATAGATATATGCCTGTGTGCTATCAGTATATAGATATATGCCTGTGTGCTATCAGTATATAGATATATGTCTGTGTACTATCAGTATATAGATATATGCCTGTGTACTATCAGTATATAGATATATGCCTGTGTACTATCAGTATATAGATATATGCCTGTGTACTATCAGTATATAGATATCTGCCCGTGTGCTATCAGTATATAGATATATGCCTGTGTGCTATCAGTATATAGATATATGCCTGTGTGCTATCAGTATATAGATATATGCTTGTGTGCTATCAGTATATAGATATATGCCTGTGTACTATCAGTATATAGATATATGCCTGTGTGCTATCAGTATATAGATATATGCCTGTGTACTATCAGTATATAGATATATGCCTGTGTACTATCAGTATATAGATATATGCCTGTGTGCTATCAGTGTATAGATATATGCCTGTGTGCTATCAGTATATAGATATATGTCTGTGTGCTATCAGTATATAGATATATGCCTGTGTGCTATCAGTATATAGATATATGCCTGTGTGCTATCAGTATATAGATATATGCCTGTGTGCTATCAGTATATAGATGTATGCCTGTGTGCTATCAGTATATAGATATATGCCTGTGTGCTATCAGTATATAGATATATGCCTGTGTACTATCAGTATATAGATATATGCCTGTGTGCTATCAGTATATAGATGTATGCCTGTGTGCTATCAGTATATAGATATATGCCTGTGTACTATCTGTATATAGATATATGCCTGTGTACTATCAGTATATAGATGTATGCCTGTGTGCTATCAGTGTATAGATATATGCCTGTGTGCTATCAGTATATAGATATATGCCTGTGTGCTATCAGTATATAGATATATGCCTGTGTACTATCAGTATATAGATATGTGCCTGTGTACTATCAGTATATAGATATATGCCTGTGTGCTATCAGTATATAGATATATGCCTGTGTACTATCAGTATATAGATATATGCCTGTGTACTATCAGTATATAGATATATGCCTGTGTACTATCAGTATATAGATATATGCCTGTGTGCTATCAGTATATAGATATATGCCTGTGTACTATCAGTATATAGATATATGCCTGTGTACTATCAGTATATAGATATATGCCTGCGTACTATCAGTATATAGATATATGCCTGTGTACTATCAGTATATAGATATATGCCTGTGTGCTATCAGTGTATAGATATATGCCTGTGTACTATCAGTATATAGATCAGTATATAGATATACAGCCGTTGTTATGTCGGCCATCACACGGATGAGATATTCGCTCGTCTGAATGAGCCCTTAGTTGTGTACAGGTTTTCAGCCTTTGAATGTAAATAAGAATATTCCCCCATTCACTGACAGCAAGCAGAGATTTTGAAACACTTGGGAGTGCTCCCTTAGAAAGTGAGTTGTCCCAGGTGGACAGCTCTGTTATTGGTTGGAGCATGCTGACTGTCCCCCAGACTTCTGCTCCCCCAGATTACATGACATTACACGGGGCAGGTGATTGGATATATTGTGTATAATGAGACAGTGATGATGTCATCATTACATCATTTATTGCCACAAAGCCACATAATAAGTGAGACAATAGCCACATCTGTATATAACGGCAGAACTCCCTGACAACTTCTAATCTGTAATGACACAGGAGGGGACGGGGGGGCTCAGGATGTTTGGGGTCTTTGCTTGCTCATCTTTTGTCAGTGACATCCTTTATCTTATGGTAAATATCACTCGGCCTTCCAGACATCGATCAGTTCTTCAGGGACAATGATTGCTGTCCCAGATTGAGGAGGGTCCAGGTTTGAGCGTCTGACAACTCTGACAACTCTGTTCCCGCGATGATGCTGCATCTATCAGGGGTCATTTAAAAGATCAATGAAAACTAAAAATTCCTTTTTTGGGTGGAGTTTCCTTTTAATTTCTTTTCCTATGGATTGTTCTCCAGCGCCGTCCAGGACCGACCCCTCGTCTTTAACTATTTCCCTTCTGGACAGTTTACTGAAGGGGAAGCGGAACAGATCTGAGGCGGCAGCCAAGATGTCGCAGTTCATATCCTTGCGCTCCCTAAAAAATGTCACAGTTCATTGGCCCCAAAATGGACCTCGGCCCAAACTTCTCTGACATGACGGAAACCTAGTTGCGGGTCAATATTACAAGTGACTTCCGAGGATTGTGGGTAACCAAGATAAATGGGGTTTTCTCCCATGGGGTGTTCTCACATGGGGTGTTCTCCCATGGGGTCACTTTGCCCCTGGTTTTGCCCCTGCTGTGGATTATTATAGGAGGATCTCTTAGAACTTCATGTGTAAAGATGCTGCGGCCACAGATTGCTGCAAAATCGTGACAGGAACTGCATGTATTAGGGAGTGTTCACACGTGCAGGTTTTCTTCATTTTTATATACAGTTTTTGAAGCCAAAACCAGGAGTGGATCATAAAGTGAGAGAAAGTATAAAGAACAGAAACTTCAACTCCTATATAAATCCACTCTCGGTTTCAAAAACTGCACAAAACACCGGATCAAAACCTGCATGTGTGAATACATCCTAAAGGGGTGTTTTCTGGAAGCAGCTTTATACAACAGGGGGCAACACTGAGCACAGAAGAAAAATCCATCCTGAGGCATGATGGGAGGCAGGAATGGACATACATAGCAGAAGACCGTCGTGGGAGCTGTATATATCTGTATGTAGTGAGCTCCCTCTAGTGGTGACTGCAGGCAGCAGAATGTTATCATGTAACTCTGGGAGCTGTATATATCTGTATGTAGTGAGCTCCCCCTAGTGGTGGCTGCAGGCAGCAGAATGTTATCATGTAACTCTGGGAGCTGTATATATCTGTATGTAGTGAGCTCCCTCTAGTGGTGACTGCAGGCAGCAGAATGTTATCATGTAACTATGGGAGCTGTATATATCTGTATGTAGTGAGCTCCCTCTAGTGGTGACTGCAGGCAGCAGAATGTTATCATGTAACTATGGGAGCTGTATATATCTGTATGTAGTGAGCTCCCTCTAGTGGTGACTGCAGGCAGCAGACTGTTATCATGTAACTCTATGGGAGCTGTGTATATATCTGTATGTAGTGAGCTCTCCCTAGTGGTGACTGCAGGCAGCAGAATGTTATCATGTAACTCTATGGGAGCTGTGTATATCTGTATGTAGTGAGCTCCCTCTAGTGGTGACTGCAGGCAGCAGAATGTTATCATGTAACTCTATGGGAGCTGTGTATATCTGTATGTAGTGAGCTCCCTCTAGTGGTGACTGCAGGCAGCAGAATGTTATCATGTAACTCTATGGGAGCTGTATATATCTGTATGTAGTGAGCTCCTCCTAGTGGAGACTGCAGGCAGCAAAATGTTATCATGTAACTCTATGGGAACTGTATATATCTGTATGTAGTGATCTCCCCCTAGTGGTGACTGCAGATAGCAGAATGTTATCATGTAACTCTATGGGAGCTGTATTTATCTGTATGTAGTGATCTCCCCCTAGTGGTGACTGCAGGTAGCAGAATGTTATCATGTAACTCTATGGGCGCTGTATATATCTGTATGTAGTGAGCTCCCTCTAGTGGTGACTGCAGGCAGCCGAATGTTACCATGTAACTCTATGGGAGCTGTATATATCTGTATGTAGTGAGCTCCCTCTAGTGGTGGCTGCAGGCAGCAGAATGTTATCATGTAACTCTATGGGCGCTGTATATATCTGTATGTAGTGAGCTCCCTCTAGTGGTGACTGCAGGCAGCCGAATGTTACCATGTAACTCTATGGGAGCTGTTTATATCTGTATGTAGTGAGCTCCCTCTAGTGGTGGCTGCAGGCAGCAGAATGTTATCATGTAACTCTATGGGAGCTGTATATATCTAAATCTTATGAGCTCCCGGAGTGGTGGCTGCAGGCAGCAGAATGTTATCATGTTACTCTATGGGAGCTGTATATATCTGTATGTAGTGATCTCCCCCTAGTGATGGCTGAGGGCAGCAAAATGTTATCATGTAACTCTATGGGAGCTGTATATATCAGTATGTAGTGAGCTCCCCTAGTGGTGACTGCAGGCAGCAGAATGTTATCATGTAACTCTATGGGAGCTGTATATATCTACATGTTATGAGCTCCCGGAGTGGTGGCTGCAGGCAGCAGAATGTTATCATGTTACTCTATGGGAGCTGTATATATCTGTATGTAGTGAGCTCCCTCTAGTGATGGCTGAGGGCAGCAAAATGTTATCATGTAACTCTATGGGAGCTGTATATATCTGTGTGTAGTAAGCTCACCCTAGTGGTGGCTGCAGGCAGCAGAATGTTGTAATGTAACTCTATGGGAGATATATATATCTGTATGTAGTGAGCTCCTCCTAGTGGAGACTGCAGGCAGCAAAATGTTATCATGTAACTCTATGGGAACTGTATATATCTGTATGTAGTGATCTCCCCCTAGTGGTGACTGCAGATAGCAGAATGTTATCATGTAACTCTATGGGAGCTGTATTTATCTGTATGTAGTGATCTCCCCCTAGTGGTGACTGCAGGTAGCAGAATGTTATCATGTAACTCTATGGGAGCTGTATATATCTGTATGTAGTGAGCTCCCTCTAGTGGTGGCTGCAGGCAGCAGAATGTTATCATGTAACTCTATGGGAGCTGTATATATCTACATGTTATGAGCTCCCGGAGTGGTGGCTGCAGGCAGCAGAATGTTATCATGTTACTCTATGGGAGCTGTATATATCTGTATGTAGTGATCTCCCCCTAGTGATGGCTGAGGGCAGCAAAATGTTATCATGTAACTCTATGGGAGCTGTATATATCAGTATGTAGTGAGCTCCCCTAGTGGTGACTGCAGGCAGCAGAATGTTATCATGTAACTCTATGGGAGCTGTATATATCTACATGTTATGAGCTCCCGGAGTGGTGGCTGCAGGCAGCAGAATGTTATCATGTTACTCTATGGGAGCTGTATATATCTGTATGTAGTGAGCTCCCTCTAGTGATGGCTGAGGGCAGCAAAATGTTATCATGTAACTCTATGGGAGCTGTATATATCTGTGTGTAGTAAGCTCCCCCTAGTGGTGGCTGCAGGCAGCAGAATGTTGTCATGTAACTCTATGGGAGATATATATATCTGTATGTAGTGAGCTCCCCCTAGTGGTGGCTGCAGGCAGCAGCATGCCATCTTGTAGCTCTATGGGAGCTGTATATATCTGAATTTAGTGAGTTTCCCCTAGTGATGGCTGCAGGTAGAATAATGTTATCATGTAACTCTATGGGAGCTGTATATATCTGTATGTAGTGAGCTCCCCCTAATGGTGGCTGCAGGCAGCAGAATGTTATCATGTAACTCTATGGGAGCTGTATATATCTGTATGTAGTGAGCTCCCCCTAGTGGTGGCTGCAGGTAGACAGAATTTTATCTCTATTTCTGTGTGAAAGGAATTGTGAGTGTCATATGGGAACGGCAGAGCTTCGCCCCTATAAATAAATATTAGACAATTAATCGGCACAGAGTTTCGGATCTCTTTAGATGAAATAAAATGTGACTATTTGCTATAATGGGAGGGACATTTAAATGAAATAAAGAGGTTCAGGAAAAACATCTTGACCATGTGACTCGGGGGTGATTATTCCGCTAGTAGGTGGAGCTTTTGTCGTTTTTTTCTTTGTTTACTCAATGTTTCACTTGTTACAGCAGCAGTTTGTGCTTCAGAGCTGCTCTTCCTTCTGTAACCGAAGACAGGAAGTTGCAAACATTGTCAGACAATTCTATGTTGTAGGGCAAACATTTATGTCATCGGCTACAGCTGGCACATTGTGGGCAGCCTGGGGGCATTGAGGCTGCTAATGTTATAGGGGCTCTGTGACTGGGTATGGTGATTGGTATTATATTATTATGGGGGCGCTATGATCGGTATTATATTATTATGGGGGCGCTATGATTGGTATTATATTATTATGGGGGCGCTATGATTGGTATTATATTATTATGGGGGCGCTATGATTGGTATTATATTATTATAGGGGCGCTATGATTGGTATTATATTATTATGGGGGCGCTATGATTGGTATTATATTATTATGGGGGCGCTATGATTGGTGTTATATTATTATGGGGGCGCTATGATTGGTGTTATATTATTATGGGGGCGCTATGATTGGTATTATATTATTATGGGGGCGCTATGATTGGTGTTATATTATTATGGGGGCGCTATGATTGGTGTTATATTATTATGGGGGCGCTATGATTGGTGTTATATTATTATGGGGGCGCTATGATCGGTATTATATTATTATGGGGGTGCTATGATTGGTGTTATATTATTATGGGGGCGCTATGATTGGTGTTATATTATTATGGGGGCGCTATGATTGGTATTATATTATTATGGGGGTGCTATGATTGGTATTATATTATTATGGGGGTGCTATGATTGGTATTATATTATTATGGGGGCGCTATGATTGGTATTATATTATTATGGGGGTGCTATGATTGGTATTATATTATTATGGGGGTGCTATGATTGGTATTATATTATTATGGGGGCGCTATGATTGGTATTATATTATTATGGGGGCGCTATGATTGGTATTATATTATTATGGGGGCGCTATGATTGGTATTATATTATTATGGGGGCGCTATGATTGGTATTATATTATTATGGGGGCGCTATGATTGGTATTATATTATTATGGGGGCGCTATGATTGGTATTATATTATTATGGGGGCGCTATGATTGGTATTATATTATTATGGGGGCGCTATGATTGGTATTATATTATTATGAGGCGCTATGATTGGTATTATATTATTATGGGGGTGCTATGATTGGTATTATATTATTATGAGGCGCTATGATTGGTATTATATTATTATGGGGGTGCTATGATTGGTATTATATTATTATGAGGCGCTATGATTGGTATTATATTATTATGGGGGTGCTATGATTGGTATTATATTATTATGGGGGCGCTATGATTGGTATTATATTATTATGGGGGTGCTATGATTGGTATTATATTATTATGAGGCGCTATGATTGGTATTATATTATTATGGGGGTGCTATGATTGGTATTATATTATTATGGGGGTGCTATGATTGGTATTATATTATTATGGGGGTGCTATGATTGGTATTATATTATTATGGGGGCGCTATGATTGGTGTTATATTATTATGGGGGCGCTATGATTGGTGTTATATTATTATGGGGGCGCTATGATTGGTATTATATTATTATGGGGGTGCTATGATTGGTATTATATTATTATGGGGGTGCTATGATTGGTATTATATTATTATGAGGCGCTATGATTGGTATTATATTATTATGGGGGCGCTATGATTGGTATTATATTATTATGGGGGCGCTATGATTGGTATTATATTATTATGGGGGCGCTATGATTGGTATTATATTATTATGGGGGCGCTATGATTGGTATTATATTATTATGGGGGTGCTATGATTGGTATTATATTATTATGGGGGTGCTATGATTGGTATTATATTATTATGGGGGCGCTATGATTGGTATTATATTATTATGGGGGCGCTATGATTGGTATTATATTATTATGGGGGCGCTATGATCGGTATTATATTATTATGGGGGTGCTATGATTGGTATTATATTATTATGGGGGCGCTATGATTGGTATTATATTATTATGGGGGTGCTATGATTGGTATTATATTATTATGGGGGCACTATGATTGGTATTATATTATTATGGGGGCGCTATGATTGGTATATTATTATGGGGGCGCTATGATCGGTATTATATTATTATGGGGGCGCTATGATCGGTATTATATTATTATGGGGGCGCTATGATTGGTATATTATTATGGGGGCGCTATGATCGGTATTATATTATTATGGGGGCGCTATGATTGGTATTATATTATTATGGGGGCGCTATGATCGGTATTATATTATTATGGGGGCACTATGATTGGTATTATATTATTATGGGGGCGCTATGATTGGTATTATATTATTATGGGGGCACTATGATTGGTATTATATTATTATGGGGGCACTATGATTGGTGTTATATTATTATGGGGGCACTGTGGGACTAGAGAAGTCGGCCGCTCTGCATCTACATGTCCTTTTTTGCCCTCTTGGGTAACAGATCTGATAAATCATTGTGGTAAGAATAGAAGAGACACATAAGTCGTCTCCACCTGCGCTGGGTGAATTCAGGGCAACGGTGTGGCAGTGCAGGAGTTAACAGCTGTACAAATATTTATAATCCGTGACCTTTTAATCGCTTTATTTACTATGTGGAGGAATGTGCGGTCTCCGTACAGCCGAGCGCCAGCCAACAAATCCAACATGGCGGCTCCCTCACTGTGTATATACTGGGGTGACGGGGAGAAGAGGGGGGGACGCTGCTTCCGCGGTGACCGCATGTTACATTTTAGTGTCGCACTTGCGTTTGACAATGGCGCTCTCATTATCTCATTATCGTTTTCCGCAGAGCGTCTCCACCCGTCACGTTCTGCGCCGTTTCGTATTCCGTTGCTGGAAACCCGAGGCGGGAAAACTGCAATTCACAATCTGAACTGTGATCGATCATCGCCTCTAATGGCGGGAGGTTGTCAGTGCCTCATACCTCATCCGTTATTAGGCTGCCGACCCCGGAGACCCTCGCCGATCCTCAGAATAAAGGGGCCGCAGCGCTGGTTTAGTGTTTCGTCACCTTGAATGTTTTCTCTGCACGGAGTTCGGACCCCCACCAGTCCTAGTGATATGCCATCAGTTAATAAGACGGCAGTACCCCTTTAAATAAGACATCCTACCAATGTAGCTCTCACAGACTGTCATCCAGCTTTCCCAGACCCCTGAATGGTCTCTCAGTACCATTGGTTACATATTTTTGGGGTTTGGAGGGTTCTTTATTCTGTGACTGTCCCCCGGGCCCCGCATGACGAAAAATGAACGCAGATGTGAACCCAGTCTAATCTTTCAACTGTTCTGATGGTTTGTTGCAATGTATCAGTGCAGGTAAAATGTAAACTGGGGAATCCAGTAAAGAAAAATGTATACTGCGCAGTTTACGTTTATTTACAATGAGGCATTATAGCGGCATATACCACAGTATTCCTATACACCAGCGCTCGTTGGAGGCCTCGGTCAGAGATATATGTCGGGTATGTAAACCTCCGACGCAGCCTTAACTGTGTGCAGTGTCAGGGCACGATTTTTTAGCCTCTGGAGAAACCCATTCACTGATAGCAAGCAGAGATCTTGAAACGGTCAGAATTGTTGTAGGACTTTTGATCTTTTGATGAGTGCAGAGGAGGCAGCCCAGTCATTGATCCGTTCCCTGCGTCACATAAGACGGGCGCTCTCCTCCCGGGCGGCTCTTGAGTTCATGTAGCAGAGCTGGGCACAGACATCAGGTTGTTCCCTGAGACAGACAGATGCTCATGGCAGGGACAATGCCCCCCGCTCCGGCCGCCCCGGCAGCTCGTCAGTATGGCGGTCCAGCTGAGCCAGGCAGCAGTATTGCAGCTGTGCGCTGCCCAGAAAGTGGAGAATTGACAAGATCTTCATTCATCGTCTCGCACGTGCCCATTCTCTGAATAGATCGCTTCATCTTATTGACATCTTGGTGCAAACAAAGGGGAACAACTTAATATTCTGCGGACAGGAGACGAGGGCGGGGGTCCCACATCAAAATAAAAAATTAAACCCACCCCCAAAAGGGCCCCTCAACTTTATTGTTGGCCCTGAGACAGAGTCAAAATTGAGATCTAGAAGAAAAATGCTGCAGCTACCTGAAGGTCATCACAGGGATGTGAGAATATGCCAAGACCCCCAGGTCATTCTCACACATTCCTCGCACCCGTCATTCTCACACACTCCTCGCACCCGTCATTCTCACACATTCCTCGCACCCGTCATTCTCACACATTCCTCGCACCCGTCATTCTCACACAGTTCTCACAACCATCATTCTCACACACTCCTCACACCCGTCATTCTCACACACTCCTCGCACCCGTCATTCTCACACATTCCTCGCACCCGTCATTCTCACACATCCCTCGCACCCGTCATTCTCACACACTCCTCACACCCGTCATTCTCACACATTCCTCGCACCCGTCATTCTCACACACTCCTCGCAACCGTCATTCTCACACAGTTCTCACAACCGTCATTCTCACACATTCCTCGCACCCGTCATTCTCACACACTCCTCACACCCGTCATTCTCACACATTCTCACACCCGTCATTCTCACACACTCCTCACACCCATCATTCTCACAAACTCCTCACACACCCGTCATTCTCACACACTCCTCGCACCCGTCATTCTCACACATTCCTCGCACCCGTCATTCTCACACATTCCTCGCACCCGTCATTCTCACACATTCCTCGCACCCGTCATTCTCACACATTCCTCGCACCCGTCATTCTCACACATTCCTCGCACCCGTCATTCTCACACATTCCTCGCACCCGTTATTCTCACACACTCCTCGCAACCGTCATTCTCACACAGTTCTCACAACCGTCATTCTCACACATTCCTCGCACCCGTCATTCTCACACACTCCTCACACCCGTCATTCTCACACATTCTCACACCCGTCATTCTCACACACTCCTCACACCCATCATTCTCACAAACTCCTCACACACCCGTCATTCTCACACACTCCTCGCACCCGTCATTCTCACACATTCCTCGCACCCGTCATTCTCACACATTCCTCGCACCCGTCATTCTCACACATTCCTCGCACCCGTCATTCTCACACATTCCTCGCACCCGTCATTCTCACACATTCCTCGCACCCGTCATTCTTACACATTCCTCGCACCCGTTATTCTCACACATTCCTCGCACCCGTCATTCTCACACATTCCTCGCACCCGTCATTCTCACACATTCCTCGCACCCGTCATTCTCACACATTCCTCGCAACCGTCATTCTCACACATTTCTCGTACCCGTCATTCTCACACACTCCTCGCACCCGTCTTTTTCACACATTCCTCGCACCCGTCATTCTCACACACTCCTCGCACCCGTCTTTTTCACACATTCCTCGCACCCGTCATTCTCACACATTCCTCGCACCCGTCATTCTCACACATTCCTCGCACCCGTCATTCTCACACATTCCTCGCACCCGTCATTCTCACACATTCCTCGCACCCGTCATTCTCACACATTCCTCGCACCCGTCATTCTCACACATTCCTCGCACCCGTCATTCTCACACACTCCTCGCACCCGTCATTCTCACACACTCCTCGCACCCGTCATTCTCACACATTCCTCGCACCCGTCATTCTCACACACTCCTCGCACCCGTCATTCTCACACACTCCTCGCACCCGTCATTCTCACACACTCCTCGCACCCGTCATTCTCACACACTCCTCGCACCCGTCATTCTCACACACTCCTCGCACCCGTCATTCTCACACATCCCTCGCACCCGTCATTCTCACACATTCCTCGCACCCGTCATTCTCACACATTCCTCGCACCCGTCATTCTCACACATTCCTCGCACCCGTCATTCTCACACATTCCTCGCACCCGTCATTCTCACACATTCCTCGCACCCGTCATTCTCACACATTCCTCGCACCCGTCATTCTCACACATTCCTCGCACCCGTTATTCTCACACATTCCTCGCACCCGTCATTCTCACACATTCCTCGCACCCGTCATTCTCACACATTCCTCGCACCCGTCATTCTCACACATTCCTCGCAACCGTCATTCTCACACATTTCTCGTACCCGTCATTCTCACACACTCCTCGCACCCGTCTTTTTCACACATTCCTCGCACCCGTCATTCTCACACACTCCTCGCACCCGTCTTTTTCACACATTCCTCGCACCCGTCATTCTCACACATTCCTCGCACCCGTCATTCTCACACATTCCTCGCACCCGTCATTCTCACACATTCCTCGCACCCGTCATTCTCACACATTCCTCGCACCCGTCATTCTCACACATTCCTCGCACCCGTCATTCTCACACACTCCTCGCACCCGTCATTCTCACACACTCCTCGCACCCGTCATTCTCACACACTCCTCGCACCCGTCATTCTCACACACTCCTCGCACCCGTCATTCTCACACATCCCTCGCACCCGTCATTCTCACACATTCCTCGCACCCGTCATTCTCACACACTCCTCGCACCCGTCATTCTCACACATCCCTCGCACCCGTCATTCTCACACATCCCTCGCACCCGTCATTCTCACACATTCCTCGCACCCGTCATTCTCACACACTCCTCGCACCCGTCATTCTCACACATCCCTCGCACCCGTCATTCTCACACATTCCTCGCACCCGTCATTCTCACACATTCCTCGCACCCGTCATTCTCACACATCCCTCGCACCCGTCATTCTCACACATCCCTCGCACCCGTCATTCTCACACATTCCTCGCACCCGTCATTCTCACACATTCCTCGCACCCGTCATTCTCACACATCCCTCGCACCCGTCATTCTCACACATCCCTCGCACCCGTCATTCTCACACATTCCTCGCACCCGTCATTCTCACACACTCCTCGCACCCGTCATTCTCACACATTCCTCGCACCCGTCATTCTCACACATCCCTCGCACCCGTCATTCTCACACATTCCTCGCACCCGTCATTCTCACACACTCCTCGCACCCGTCATTCTCACACATCCCTCACACCCGTCATTCTCACACATTCCTCGCACCCGTCATTCTCACACATTCCTCGCACCCGTCATTCTCACACATTCCTCGCACCCGTCATTCTCACACATCCCTCACACCCGTCATTCTCACACACTCCTCGCACCCGTCATTCTCACTATTGGGGCTAAATGGATTTTCACAGCCCATCCAGAGTGAAGTTTTAATAATTGTCTCATCTCTTGATTTCTTTATGAGCCGGCGATGATTTCCGCGGGGGAGATGTGATGCGCCCATCATCCTCTATTCTGCATTCTTTATCCTTGATGGGCCCCATAGACGGCTACACGACTGATAATGACAAGACTGAAGAACTGACAGTCCACCCAAGCTGATCAGTGGAGAGCATAGCGCTGTCTAGTCTAGTCATCGACCTTGTATATAGCGCCACCTTGTGGCCATCGCTCCCATTCACAAATGTGGGAGACGCAAAGCCAAGAGCCACAGGCCACAAATGCTGCTGCTTTTAAGAAACTTTATTCCACCCTCCCCCTTTCCACCACAAAAATATGAAAAACTTTTTTCACTAGCTTATTAATTGTAGTTACAGGTCTGAAATTCCTGTGCTCGAGTGTCCCCAAGATAATACTTACTGTCCTGTTCTCTGGCAGTTCTACCATAGGGACATTGTGTAGTTCCAAGTGACCTTTTACATCCATGTCCACATGCCGCGCGGCAGTCAGTTACTTGGATAAATGACAAATCTGAATTGTCAGAGTACAGGACAAGAAGGTTTGTCATGGGGACACGTGAGCAGATTGGCTGTAGGATTTGGGACTGTAACGCCAACTTAATAATTGTTTTGGTTATTTTAAGAAAATGTAACCGTTGCGTGACTGATCCTAGAAGTACTTAGCGTCGCCTTGAAGACGGTGGGAGTTATCTCTCTGTAGGTGGGGGGGGGGGGTCGCTGACAGGTGGAGGCAGCGCAGCCCCAACTCTTGTAGGACTATGAATAGATGGAGAATTGTCCTGATTGTATCTGTGGTTATAGAGCGCGCGCTGATGTGAGTGGAGTGCGGCGCGGATACTCGGGCACTGGATTACAGGAGTTCTGACGTCATGGACGACCTTACTGAGACCTCAAGGCTTTACAGATATAACAAAGAATCTGGAGCTGCAGAAAGAGGCCCCGTCCGTGCAGCAGAGCCGAGGCGCGAGACGTGGAAGATCCCAAAACTGGGACCGGATTACTGAACGTTCTGTAAGACTGGAGAACTACAGGGAGATTTATACTGAAGACCCTGCACCCACCAGCCCAAACATTACAACCACCCCCCTAATATTGTGTAGTCGCCCCCGTGCAGCTGTGACCCGTCATCACGGACTCCACAAGACGTCAGCGCTGATCCTGTAAGGTGTGAGGTGCGACCTCCGGGGATCGGATGGAGATCTGGGGTATTTGGAGATGACGTCTTGAAGTCTTTGTCATGTTTCTCATCATTCCTGGACAATGTCTGCTGTGTGGCGGGGGCATTATCCTGCAGTGTGGCGGGGGCATTATCCTGCTGTGTGGCGGGGGCATTATCCTGCTGTGTGGCGGGGGCATTATCCTGCAGCGTGGCGGGGGCGTTATCCTGCAGTGTGGCGGGGGCGTTATCCTGCTGTGTGGCGGGGGCATTATCCTGCAGTGTGGCGGGGGCGTTATCCTGCAGTGTGGCGGGGGCGTTATCCTGCAGTGTGGCGGGGGCGTTATCCTGCAGTGTGGCGGGGGCGTTATCCTGCAGTGTGGCGGGGGCGTTATCCTGCAGTGTGGCGGGGGCGTTATCCTGCTGTGTGGCGGGGGCGTTATCCTGCTGTGTGGCGGGGGCATTATCCTGCAGCGTGGCGGGGAGGTATTATCCTGCTGTGTGGCGGGGGCGTTATCCTGCAGTGTGGCGGGGACGTTATCCTGCAGTGTGGCGGGGGCATTATCCTGCAGTGTGGCGGGGGTGTTATCCTGCAGTGTGGCGGGGGCGTTATCCTGCAGTGTGGCGGGGGCGTTATCCTGCAGTGTGGCGGGGGCGTTATCCTGCAGTGTGGCGGGGGCATTATCCTGCAGTGTGGCGGGGGCGTTATCCTGCAGTGTGGCGGGGGCGTTATCCTGCAGTGTGGCGGGGGCGTTATCCTGCAGTGTGGCGGGGGCGTTATCCTGCTGTGTGGCGGGGGCGTTATCCTGCAGTGTGGCGGGGGTGTTATCCTGCAGTGTGGCGGGGGCGTTATCCTGCAGTGTGGCGGGGGCGTTATCCTGCAGTGTGGCGGGGGCGTTATCCTGCAGTGTGGCGGGGGCATTATCCTGCAGTGTGGCGGGGGCGTTATCCTGCAGTGTGGCGGGGGCGTTATCCTGCAGTGTGGCGGGGGCGTTATCCTGCAGTGTGGCGGGGGCATTATCCTGCAGTGTGGCGGGGGCGTTATCCTGCAGTGTGGCGGGGGCGTTATCCTGCAGTGAGGCGGGGGCATTATCCTGCAGAGAGGCGGGGGCATTATCCTGCAGAGTGGCGGGGGCATTATCCTGCAGTGTGGCGGGGGCATTATCCTGCAGTGTGGCGGGGGCGTTATCCTGCAGTGTGGCGGGGGCGTTATCCTGCAGTGTGGCGGGGGCGTTATCCTGCAGTGAGGCGGGGGCATTATCCTGCAGAGTGGCGGGGGCATTATCCTGCAGTGTGGCGGGGGCATTATCCTGCAGTGTGGCGGGGGCATTATCCTGCAGTGTGGCGGGGGTTTTATCCTGCAGTGTGGCGGGGGCATTATCCTGCAGTGTGGCGGGGGCGTTATCCTGCAGCGTGGCGGGGGCGTTATCCTGCAGTGTGGCGGGGGCATTATCCTTCAGTGTGGGGGGGGGGCATTATCCTGCAGTGTGGTGGGGGCGTTATACTGCAGCGTGGCGGGGGCATTATCCTGCTGTGTGGCGGGGGCGTTATCCTGCAGAGTGGCGGGGGCGTTATCCTGCAGTGTGGCGGGGGCGTTATCCTGCAGCGTGGCGGGGGCGTTATCCTGCAGTGTGGCGGGGGCATTATCCTGCAGTGTGGCGGAGGCATTATCCTGCAGCGTGGCGGGGGCATTATCCTGCAGTGTGGTGGGGGCGTTATCCTGCAGTGTGGCGGAGGCATTATCCTGCAGCGTGGCGGGGGCATTATCCTGCAGTGTGGTGGGGGCGTTATCCTGCAGTGTGGCGGGGGCGTTATCCTGCAGTGTGGCGGGGTGTTATCCTGCAGTGTGGGGGGGTGTTATCCAGCAGTGTGGCGGGGGCGTTATCCTGCAGTGTGGCGGGGGCGTTATCCTGCAGCGTGGTGGGGGCGTTATCCTGCAGCGTGGTGGGGGCGTTATCCTGCAGCGTGGCGGGGGCATTATCCTGCAGCGTGGCGGGGGCATTATCCTGCAGTGTGGTGGGGGCATTATCCTGCAGTGTGGGGGGGTGTTATCCAGCAGTGTGGCGGGGGCATTATCCTGCAGTGTGGCGGGGGCATTATCCTGCAGTGTGGCGGGGGCGTTATCCTGCAGTGTGGCGGGGGTGTTATCCAGCAGTGTGGCGGGGGCGTTATCCTGCAGTGTGGCGGGGGCGTTATCCTGCAGTGTGGCGGGGGCGTTATCCTGCAGTGTGGCGGGGGCGTTATCCTGCAGTGTGGCGGGGGCGTTATCCTGCAGTGTGGCGGGGGCGTTATCCTGCAGTGTGGCGGGGGCGTTATCCTGCAGTGTGGCGGGGGCGTTATCCTGCAGTGTGGCGGGGGCGTTATCCTGCAGTGTGGCGGGGGCGTTATCCTGCAGTGTGGCGGGGGCGTTATCCTGCAGTGTGGCGGGGGCGTTATCCTGCAGTGTGGCGGGGGCATTATCCTGCAGTGTGGCGGGGGCGTTATCCTGCAGTGTGGCGGGGGCGTTATCCTGCAGTGTGGCGGGGGCGTTATCCTGCAGTGTGGCGGGGGCGTTATCCTGCAGTGTGGCGGGGGCGTTATCCTGCAGTGTGGCGGGGGCGTTATCCTGCAGTGTGGCGGGGGCGTTATCCTGCAGTGTGGCGGGGGCGTTATCCTGCAGTGTGGCGGGGGCGTTATCCTGCAGCGTGGCGGGGGCGTTATCCTGCAGCGTGGCGGGGGCATTATCCTGCAGCGTGGCGGGGGCGTTATCCTGCAGTGTGGCGGGAGCACTATCCTGCAGCGTGGCGGGGGCGTTATCCTGCAGTGTGGCGGGGGCGTTATCCTGCAGTGTGGCGGGGCATTATCCTGCAGCGTGGCGGGGGCGTTATCCTGCAGTGTGGCGGGGGCTTTCTCCTTAAGCTGCCTGCCCCCCCCATAGCTACGCATCTGACTGACTAATCCCTTGATGCCTAATATATGCAGTTCATTTAGCAGAGGTATTATGTTATTTCTGATCAGTGTATAGTGTGTGTTAAAAATGTAAAAACAAATTGCTATGCTGATTTTCAGCCTCCGTTGAGCAGAGTTAGTTTTTGTCCCTATGGCAACACTTTTTATCCCGTACTCTGGCAGCTCAGTGTTATCCTAGGGTCACTCGGCCTCTTAGCATTCAATCCCATCTCTCCTTTTTCTTACTCTGGTTGCTGTGAGGCCCGGTGTCCTTAGGATAACAAAGAGTTGTTAGAGTTTAGGGACAGGAAGTGTTGACGTAGGGACACATCTCTTCTAACAATAATCCATAAAAAAAACAAAAAAATTAAAAGAAAAAAGTAATTCTATGAAATTCCAACCCCCATCATGGTATGACAAATGATCAGAAAATGCTGAGAGTTGTAGTTCTACAAACACTGGTACCGCACACACCATCAGCCACATAACTAGAAAATACAGGAGGGGGCATCAAACGCCGGACCCCAAACTAACACAGACCCCAGTGATCAAATCCAATAGATAACGGCCGGCGCGTGTCCCCTGGGGTCTACCGGACCTCTGTTAGCAATGTTGCGCAAATATTCAAATACAATTCTGTACAGCGCCACCTGTAGGTAGTTACAGGGACAGTCATCTGTGGACAGCGGCTCATACTAGAAATCCTCCTCCTCCGCCGTATTATACGGGAAACCAGCGTTCATATGATCGTTCCCGATCATTGTCAAGTGTAAACAGGGCAACGATCACTCGATAAACGGGGAAACGCTGGTTCATCGGCTGATCGCAGCTTTTATGCGGCTAAAAAAATAATAATGGCTAGTCGGCAGCGCATCTCCCTGTGTGAACAGACCGCCGACATAATGTGAATGCACGGGGACGAGTGATCGTAGAAATTATGATCGATCACCCCCCATACTAAATGATCATTGCATCGATTAAAGGGAAAAACGAGCGGCCAAAATATATTGTCAAACGGCGCTCGTTTTAAAAGTGATAAATACGGGTAATATCTGCCGGTGTAAGACCCAGACAGACCCAGACAGACCCAGACAGACCCAGACAGACCCAGACAGACCCAAACAGACCCAAACAGACCCAGACAGACCCAGACAGACCCAGACAGACCCAGACAGACCCAGACAGACCCAGACAGACCCAGACAGACCCAGACAGACCCAAACAGACCCAAACAGACCCAGACAGACCCAGACAGACCCAAACAGACCCAAACAGACCCAGACAGACCCAAACAGACCCAAACAGACCCAGACAGACCCAGACAGACCCAGACAGACCAGACAGACCCAGACAGACCAGACAGACCCAGACAGACCCAGACAGACCCGACAGACCCGACAGACCCAGACAGACCAGACAGACCAGACAGACCCAGACAGACCCAGACAGACCCAGACAGACCCAGACAGACCCAGACAGACCCAGACAGACCAGACAGACCAGACAGACCCAGACAGACCCAGACAGACCCAGACAGACCCAGACAGACCCAGACAGACCAGACAGACCAGACAGACCCAGACAGACCCAGACAGACCAGACAGACCCAGACAGACCCAGACAGACCCAGACAGACCCAGACAGACCCAGACAGACCCAGACAGACCCAGACAGACCCAGACAGACCCAGACAGACCCAGACAGACCCAGACAGACCCAACAGACCAGACAGACCAGACAGACCAGACAGACCGAGACAGACCAGACAGACCCAGACAGACCAGACAGACCCAGACAGACCAGACAGACCAGACAGACCCAGACAGACCCAGACAGACCCAGACAGACCCAGACAGACCCAGACAGACCCAGACAGACCCAGACAGACCCAGACAGACCCAGACAGACCCAGACAGACCCAGACAGACCCAGACAGACCCAGACAGACCAGACAGACCCAGACAGACCCAGACAGACCCAGACAGACCCAGACAGACCCAGACAGACCCAGACAGACCCAGACAGACCCAGACAGACCAGACAGACCAGACAGACCAGACAGACCCAGACAGACCAGACAGACCCAGACAGACCCAGACAGACCCAGACAGACCCAGACAGACCCAGACAGACCCAGACAGACCCAGACAGACCCAGACAGACCCAGACAGACCCAAACAGACCCAGACAGACCGGACCCTGGGTTGGTAATAGACTCTTTTTGGGGGAGATATTGGTTTTTGGGGAGGCATCCATAGGTGGCGCTGCGGAGCGGATAATAATAATAATAATAATAATGTAATAATAATAACAACAATAGTAATATTAATAATAATAGTAATAATAATAATAATCTAATAATAATAGTAATAATGTAATAGTAATAATAATATAATATAACAATAATATTATTTAATTATTATTATTACTATTATTACATTATTATTATTATTATTGTTGTTGTTGTTGTTGTTGTTGTTGTTATTATTATTACATTATTATTATTATTACATTATTATTATTACATTATTATTATTGTTGTTGTTGTTATTATTAGTAACATTTGATGTAACATCGGATCTTTAGCCCGGGGTCAGAGTGAAGTCGTTGGGAGGAATTTCTTAGATTTTTATGCATTTCTAGATTTTCTTTCCTCCCGGGATCGTCTCTGGGCTCGGCTGTTCGGGGCTGCGGGGAAATCTGATTACAAGGAGCAGGAAAGACTTTAGCAGCGGAAGGAAGTAATGAGAGGGTTCCCTGTCAGGAGACGGAGGAACGCGGCTGCTCAGGCAATGCTCACCGTTAACTCCTTCACTGCCTACATTTTAACTAAGAGCCAAAGAGCCTTTCCCCTAAAATCCAAGAAACCCCCATAAATATAATAACTCGCTGCGTCGCCCGCTGCGGTCAGGCTGGTCAATATTGGTAAGTTATATCTGAGTTTTGGTAAAGCTGGGTGATGGTCTCCATAGCGGTTGTCACCCAGCTTTCCTTGGATCTTGAATGGCACATTTGTCTAGTTTGCAGCAGTACAGATAAGAAAAGCAGAATATCTCGGCTGCCGTTCAGTCCTCTAGGAAAGCTGGGTGAGAGGTAATGGCAGCAATATTGTTGTCACCCAGCTTTTCCAGAAATGGGTTTAATCTTGACAGAATTGTAGGAGGAAATGGTCTATAAATCCTGCACCGGATGTGTCTTAAAGGGCCGGTAATCATCGCCGTCTGGACTAATCCAAGTACAGCCGCAATAGAAGAGAAACACTGCATTATATTCACCTGTAAACTCCACCTCTCCCTGATAATGGCTGATAACAGTAAACAATAGATTGCATTCACCATCGCTGCTGATGTCGTTTCTCGCGCGCAATGCAAGAACTGACGCTCGCAAAACGGACACGTTCGTGTAAATTTAGCCTTAGGGTCAATGCACGCGATGCGTATTACATGCGGTTTTGCCCGGCGTATTCGCTTGCAGAAAAACCGCAGCGTAATCCAGTACCAGCCCAGTCAATGAGAATCCAGGGAATCTCGTGTCCACGCTGCGGCATTTTTCGGAACATAAATTGACCCGCGGTGCATATTTCCGAAACAACGGCATGTCAATTTATTCCACGATTCCGCTTCCGAATTCTATCCCTGCCGAAAAACCCAGCGAAACCCGCAGCATGAAAACGCCGCGATTTACGCAGCAAAACGTAAAAACCGCAGCGAAAAACACATAAAAAAAACGTACCTTCAGGTGTGTTTTTTTTTTTTGCTGCAAATTTCTCGCGGTTTCCTGCTTTTTTGCTGCATATTTTCCGCCGCAACATACGCAACGTGTGCATGAAGCCTGCCGAGTGGTTCTGTTCTCGTGTCCCGCTGGTTTCTTACGTGGCACAGGGGTATTTGCCCCATCAGCCCCCGGCCCGGATGTGACCTCTCCCCCTGCACCCCCTCCATTATCCATAGGTGCGGAGACGCTGGAGATGTAAGGAGCCGCCCTCACCCGGATCTTATATAATAGTTGCAAAAATGGAAAGTTCTTTGAGTGGAAACATTTCAGATCTTGGAAACTTTGTGTTTTTTTTCTAGGATTTGTAACTTCTGATTATTTCGTCCTCTTACTGGTAAATATCATGGAAAACTCATTTCTTTCGTGGCCCCGTCCTGGAGGTTTAACTTCGGCACCGAGACACAAATATTGAATCTTTCCTATAAAAATAACGAAACCGCCAGAGATGTCTCCCCTGTTCTGCTGAATGGACTCCGCCGCCCCAGACATTATTAATTGTAGTGACTTTTCCTTGCGCTTTCCACAATCCCGTTCACTGCGGCTCTCTCCAATCTACAAGGTACCTATAGCATTGTCCATCCTGAGCCTCCTGGTTCATGAATACAATCTTAGGACTAAAGTAAAGACTGACACTTCCATAGCAGTAAGACAGAGGTAGTGGGTGGCCTGCAGCAAAGAAACGTCGTCAATATAGCGGCTGCTGTTTGTGGTGATCTCGTAAGATCATCTTTCCTAATCGTGTCCGACAGACACAGGTGCAGGGGTCGTTACAGGAGGGATCGCTGACACACTGTAATGACCCTACAGCTGTGTAAGCAGGAGATTATCAGGACAGAAGTCCAGCCTCCGGACATAACAAGAAAGTTTTCATTCATTGACAGAAAGCAAAGATCTTTAAAACACAAAATCTATTAGAAAGTTGACACTTTTTCATGCGCTTCTTGTTACTGTGTATATAAATCCCATACGGTGTGATGTCATAGGTGTTTAGGTGGGGGGCAGTGGTGTAATGGGGGGGTGTTCTGTCCTGGGCCTCGTATTCATCACGTCCCGATACAGGGAAATACAGGAACAAAAACCGCAAGAATTATAATTAGACGCTCTGATACTCGGGTTCCCATGGGACGGATACACGTGTAAAAACCAAGCAGCGTATCCGAGCTGGAACCTGCGGTACATTTAGTCCGAAAACCGCACCACACCGTGGTGCGTTTTTTCAGACGGAATTTCCGCTGCAGAAAGCAGCAGTAAAAACCGCTCATACTTACGTAGGCCGTTGATATGGCGATGAATCCCTCCATCGCAGTCCGGTCTTCCTGGATGACGCTGCAGCTCATGTGACCTCTGGTCTGTAATTTCCGCAGCGTTTACACCAGGTGGGAACCCGGCCTAAAGTCTTGTCCACACGTAATGGATTTGCGGCAGAAAATTTCTTCACCATTATCCGCTTAGGGTATGTTCAGCCGTTTTTAGGAAGCTGAACGCCTCCAAACATCTGCCCATTGATTTCAGTCGGAAAAAACGCCCCGTAAAAAAAAGAACATGTCACTTCTCAACACATTTTTAGAGACATTTTTCATTGGGTCAATACAAAACCAGCTCCAAAAACGGCCGTAAAAACGCATCAAAAAACGTTTGAAAATCAGAGGCGGTTTTCCCTTGAAAAGCTCAGTATTTTACAGCCGTTTTTAGTGAAGATAACCTTAAAGTAGCAGACAATCCGCGGCGGACAATCCGCACCGTTTCCTGCATTTTTCAAGTCTGTGAGACGGTCAGATGATGCAGAACAAAACATAACCACACCAGGTGAATTTCTGGACTGAAATTTACCGCAGCGCGTGGATGACAAATGTTCGTTCACACCCACTTTGTGGCTACTGTATTCCGCTGCGTATTTTCCATCCTCAATTCCGGACAGACAATCTGCAGCATTTCTCTTACGGACAAACATCGCAGCGACCCAAACATCGCAGAGACCCAAACATTGCAGAGACCCAAACATCGCAGCGACCCAAACATCGCAGAGACCCAAACATCGCAGAGACCCAAACATCGCAGCGACCCAAACATCGCCGAGACCCAAACATCACAACAACCCAAACATCACAACAACCCAAACATCACAACAACCCAAACATCGCAGAGACCCAAACATCGCAGAGACCCAAACATCACAACAACCCAAACATCGCCGAGACCCAAACATCACAACAACCCAAACATCACAACAACCCAAACATCGCAGAGACCCAAACATCGCAGAGACCCAAACATCGCAGCGACCCAAACATCGCAGAGACCCAAACATCGCAGAGACCCAAACATCGCAGCGACCCAAACATCACAACAACCCAAACATCGCAGAGACCCAAACATCGCAGAGACCCAAACATCGCAGCGACCCAAACATCGCCGAGACCCAAACATCACAACAACCCAAACATCACAACAACCCAAACATCACAACAACCCAAACATCGCAGAGACCCAAACATCGCAGAGACCCAAACATCGCAGCGACCCAAACATCGCCGAGACCCAAACATCACAACAACCCAAACATCACAACAACCCAAACATCGCAACAACCCAAACATCGCAACAACCCAAACATCACAACAACCCAAACATCGCAACAACCCAAACATCGCAACAACCCAAACATCGCAACAACCCAAACATCACAGCGACCCAAACATTGCAGCGACCCAAACATCACAGCGATCCAAACATCGCAACAACCCAAACATCGCAACAACCCAAACATCACAACAACCCAAACATCACAACAACCCAAACATCACAACAACCCAAACATCACAACAACCCAAACATCACAACGACCCAAACATCGCAACGACCCAAACATCGCAACGACCCAAACATCGCAACGACCCAAGCATCGCAGCGAGCCAAACATCGCTTCGAGCCAAACATCACAGCATATAGGGGGCAGTATTATAGTAGTTATATTCTTGTATATAGGGGCAGTGTTATAGTAGTTATATTCTTGTATATAGGGGCAGTATTATAGTACTTATAGTCTTGTATATAGGGGGCAGTATTATAGTAGATATATTCTTGTATATAGGGGGCAGTATTATAGTAGTTATATTCTTATATATAGGGAGCAGTATTATAGTAGTAATCTTCTTGTATATAGAGGCAGTATTATAGTAGTTATATTCTTGTATATGGGGGGCAGTATTATAGTAGTTATATTCTTGTATATAGGAGCAGTATTATAGTAGTTATATACTTGTATATAGGAGCAGTATTATAGTAGTTATATTCTTGCATATAGGGGCAGTATTATAGTAGTTATATTCTTGTATATCGGAGCAGTATTATAGTAGATATATTCTTGTATATAGGGGGCAGTATTATAGTAGTTATATTCTTGTATATAGGGGCAGTATTATAGTAGGTATATTCTTGTATATAGGAGCAGTATTATAGTAGTTATATTCTTGTATATAGAAGGTAGTATTATAGTAGTTATATTCTTGTATATAGGGGCAGTATTATAGTAGTTATATTCTTGTATATAGGAGCAGTATTATAGTAGTTATATTCTTGTATATAGGGGCAGTATTATAGTAGTTATATTCTTGTATATAGGGGGCAGTATTATAGTAGTTATATTCTTGTATACAGGGGACAGTATTATAGTAAATATATTCTTGTATATAGGGAGCAGTATTATAGTAGTTATATTCTTGTATATAGGGGCAGTATTACAGTAGTTATATTCTTGTATATAGGGGCAGTATTATAGTAGTTATAGTCTTGTATATAGGAGCAGTATTATAGTAGTTATATTCTTGTATATAGGGGCACTATTATCGTAGTTATATTCTTGTATATAGGGGCAGTATTAGAGTAGTTATATTCTTGTATATAGGAGGCAGTATTAGAGTAGTTATATTCTTGTATATAGGAGCAGTATTATAGTAGTTATATTCTTGTATATAGGGGCAGTATTATAGTAGTTATATTCTTGTATATAGGGGCAGTATTATAGTAGTTATATTCTTGTATATAGGGGCAGTATTATAGTAGTTATATTCTTGTATATAGGGGCAGTATTATAGTAGTTCTATTCTTGTATATAGGGCAGTATTATAGTAGTTATATTCTTGTATATAGGAGCAGTATTATAATAGTTATATTCTTGTATATAGGGGCAGTATTATAGTAGTTCTATTCTTGTATATAGGGCAGTATTATAGTAGTTATATTCTTGTATATAGGGGCAGTATTATAGTAGTTATATTCTTGTATATAGGGGCAGTATTATAGTAGTTATATTCTTGTATATAGGGGCAGTATTATAGTAGTTATATTCTTGTATATAGGAGCAGTATTATAGTAGTTATATTCTTGTATATGGGAGCAGTATTATAGTAGTTATATTCTTGTATATAGGGGCAGTATTATAGTAGTTATATTCTTGTATATAGGGGGCAGTATTATAGTAGTTATATTCTTGTATATAGGAGCAGTATTATAGTAGTTCTATTCTTGTATATAGTGGCAGTATTATAGTAGTTATATTCTTGTATATAGGAGCAGTATTATAGTAGTTATATTCTTGTATATAGGGGCAGTATTATAGTAGTTATATTCTTGTATATAGGGGGCAGTATTATAGTAATTATATTCTTGTATATAGGAGGCAGTAGTATAGTAGTTATATTCTTGTATACAGGGGCAGTATTATAGTAGTTATATTCTTGTATATAGGGGGAAGTATTATAGTAGTTATATTCTTGTATATAGGGGCAGTATTATAGTAGTTATATTCTTGTATATAGGGGCAGTATTATAGTAGTTATATTCTTGTATATAGAGGGCAGTATTATAGTAGTTATATTCTTGTATATAGGAGCAGTATTATAGTAGTTATATTCTTGTATATATGGGACAGTATTATAGTAGTTATATTCTTGTATATAGGGGGCAGTATTATAGTAGTTATATTCTTGTGTATACAGGCAGTATTATAGTAGTTATATTCTTGTATATAGGAGCAGTATTATAGTAGTTATATTCTTGTATATAGGGGGCAGTATTATAGTAGTTATAGTCTTGTATATAGGGAGCAGTATTATAGTAGTTATATTCTTGTATATAGGTGGCAGTATTATAGTAGTTATATTCTTGTATATAGGGGGCAGTATTATAGTAGTTATACTCTTGTATATAGGGGCAGTATTATAGTAGTTATATTCCTGTATATAGGAGCAGTATTATAGTAGTTATATTCTTGTATATAGGGACAGTATTATAGTTATATTCTTGTATATAGGGACAGTATTATAGTTATATTCTTGTATATAGGGGCAGTATTATAGTAGATATATTCTTGTATATAGGAGCAGTATTATAGTAGTTATATTCTTGTATATAGGAGCAGTATTATAGTAGTTATATTCTTGTATATAGGGGCAGTATTATAGTACTTATAGTCTTGTATATAGGGGGCAGTATTATAGTAGATATATTCTTGTATATAGGGGGCAGTATTATAGTAGTAATCTTCTTGTATATAGAGGCAGTATTATAGTAGTTATATTCTTGTATATGGGGGGCAGTATTATAGTAGTTATATTCTTGTATATAGGAGCAGTATTATAGTAGTTATATACTTGTATATAGGAGCAGTATTATAGTAGTTATATTCTTGCATATAGGGGCAGTATTATAGTAGTTATATTCTTGTATATCGGAGCAGTATTATAGTAGATATATTCTTGTATATAGGGGCAGTATTATAGTAGTTATATTCTTGTATATAGGGGCAGTATTATAGTAGGTATATTCTTGTATATAGGAGCAGTATTATAGTAGTTATATTCTTGTATATAGGAGGCAGTATTATAGTAGTTATATTCTTGTATATATGAGCAGTATTATAGTAGTTATATTCTTGTATATAGGGGGCAGTATTATAGTAGTTATATTCTTGTATATAGGAGCAGTATTATAGTAGTTATATTCTTGTATATAGGGGGCATTATTATAGTAGTTATATTCTTGTATATAGGAGCAGTATTATAGAAGTTATATTCTTGTATATAGGGGCAGTATTATAGTAGTTATATTCTTGTATATAGGAGGCAGTATTATAGTAGTTATATTCTTGTATATAGGGTGTATTATAGTAGTTATATTCTTGTATATAGGAGCAGTATTATAGTAGTTATACTCTTGTATATAGGGGCAGTATTATAGTAGTTATATTCCTGTATATAGGAGCAGTACTATAGTAGTTATATTCTTGTATATAGGGACAGTATTATAGTTATATTCTTGTATATAGGGACAGTATTATAGTTATATTCTTGTATATAGGGGCAGTATTATAGTAGATATATTCTTGTATATAAGAGCAGTATTATAGTAGATATATTCTTGTATATAAGGGGCAGTATTATAGTAGTTATATTCTTGTATATAGAGGCAGTATTATAGTAGTTATATTCTTGTATATAGGGAGCAGTATATAGTAGTTATATTCTTGTATATAGGAGCAGTATTATAGTAGTTATAGTCTTGTATATGGGGAGCAGTATATAGTAGTTATATTCTTGTATATAGGAGCAGTATTATAGTAGTTATATTCTTGTATATAGGGGACAGTATTATAGTAGTTATATTCTTGTATATAGGGGGCAGTATTATAGTAGTTATATTCTTGTATATAGGGGCAGTATTATAGTAGTTATATTCTTGTATATAGGGGCAGTATTATAGTAGTTATATTCTTGTATATAGGAGCAGTATTATAGTATTTATATTCTTGTATATAGGGGCAGTATTATAGTAGGTATATTCTTGTATATAGGGGGCAGTATTATAGTAGTTATATTCTTGTATATAGGAGCAGTATTATAGTAGTTATATTCTTGTATATAGGGGCAGTATTATAGTAGTTATAGTCTTGTATATAGGGGCAGTATTATAGTAGGTATATTCTTGTATATAGGGGGCAGTATTATAGTAGTTATATTCTTGTATATAGGAGCAGTATTATAGTAGTTATATTCTTGTATATAGGGGCAGTATTATAGTAGTTATAGTCTTGTATATAGGGGCAGTATTATAGTAATTTCACTGTCTAGTTTGATAGAAATCTAATTGTGCTCCCACAATATGAGTAAATTATATAGTTCACTGAAGTAACAATAAAGTAAAAAATACCTTTTAATTAGTAACTAGTTAAAAACAGGGGTAACACACCACTGTGACATAAGCCCCACCGTGATTGTTAAAAAACGTATTAAACAAAAAACACTGAGTCATTGTGATACATCTAACTCGGTGTTTATAACAATATTATGTCTGGAAACAGCATATATCCAGGGCACATCAGTAGTACAATCCCAAAATAAAGCACAGGCGTCCGAATAGATCGGGTCTCCTAGTGCTGGGTGTAACACGATATGACTATCCCCAATGCAAACATTCCATAAACAGAACAGCGACCCTACGCGTTTCAGGTACTCATCCTCAGGGGTCCGTATAATGGTAACTCTGGCCTTCACACCAGCGATAGAATCCTTTAACAGCAGATATTCTGCTGTGCGTCACGGCAAAGATGCACGTATTGATGTCAACGGCATACTTCATTGCAGGCGCTACGTTACTATAAACGCTAAACTCCACCCCTCGTATTCTGGCGGCAAACATGAACTGACCAATCCCCACACCCTCACGATTAGTGACACCTGCCCATGTGACCCCCCGCCGTCAGCTGACAACCAGGGGTCATCATCGGCCGCATCAAGCCGCACGCGCAGGCGCAGTAGAAGTCAGGGACAATTCGCCCAGACTGCCAAAATAGGAGAAGGTAAGCGCTACACGATAATGGATTGTAAGTAAATCTCGCGGGACAGTTAAACACCGCAAGTAGGCTACCTCACAAAGCAACTAAAAATGTAATTAATCACATGTAGGGTGGAAGGAAATACCATCCCTCATGACATGGGGGACCGAGAGACGATCGCCGTTAAAAAACGGCAGACCAATAGGGCCATCTCAAACCTACATGTGTTAGGCAGAAATGAACTCACCCCCCCCCTGGGCAACCCAAGGGAGATAGGTCGTCCATACGGAGTGTTAAATAAAACATGTATAATTAGTCTGCTCATTTAAACCTGCTGGATGTATGCATTCCAGTCTGTGGATCCATTGTGCTTCTTTGCGTAAAATCAGGTTATCCCAATCACCTCCTCTTTTGGGGGGTCTAACAAGTTCAATAGCTTGAAACTTTAAACATGCTGCCTGGCCTTGGTGTTTGGCATGCACATGCTTAGATATTGGGGTGTCCCTATCATGGACAATATCTCCAACATGCTCCCTAATACGGCGACGAAATTGTCGTGCTGTTTTTCCCACATAGTTAAGGGGGCATGGACATGTGATTAGGTAGACCACTCCCGCAGTCTTGCAATTGACATAATCCCGAATAGTGTATTGTTTCTGTGTGGTGACGCTAGTGAAGCTATTACCTTTAAAAATGAAATCACAGGCTTTACAACTACCACACCTAAAGGTGCCTGGTATTTGTCTGTCCAGCCACGTGCCCCTAGGTGAAATGGGGTCAAAACAGCTGTGCATGACTCTGTCCCTTATATTTTTCCCTCTCCGATAGGTGACAGACGGCCTCTGTGTGATTTGATCTACCAGATCTGTATCAGAACTGAGAATACGCCAATACCTATTCAGTATCTGCATAATATCATTTTGTTTGGAATCATAGGTGCCTATGAGTCTTGTGACCTGTTCTTCTTTCCGTTTTTTAGGGACCAGAAGACTTTAAAATGGTATAGCAGTCATGGTTAAATTGTAGTTCTATGGGTGATTTTGAGTTCCAGGCCAAGGAGCTCAAAACAAGATTGAAGGACAGAGGTTTCCCCGAGAGGGTTATCAGGAAGGCCTATGAGGGAGCAAGGGATGCTGATAGGCAATGTCTTCTGGTCCCTAAAAAACGGAAAGAAGAACAGGTCACAAGACTCATAGGTACCTATGATTCCAAACAAAATGATATTATGCAGATACTGAATAGGTATTGGCGTATTCTCAGTTCTGATACAGATCTGGTAGATCAAATCACACAGTGGCCGTCTGTTACGTATCGGAGAGGGAAAAATATAAGGGACAGAGTTATGCATAGCTGTTTTGACCCCATTTCACCTAGGGGCACGTGGCTGGATAGACAAATACCAGGCACCTTTAGGTGTGGTAGTTGTAAAGCCTGTGATTTCATTTTTAAAGGTAACAGCTTCACTAGCGTCACCACACAGAAACAATACACTATTCGGGATTATGTCAATTGCAAGACTGCGGGAGTGGTCTACCTAATCACATGTCCATGCCCCCTTAACTATGTGGGAAAAACAGCACGACAATTTCGTCGCCGTATTAGGGAGCATGTTGGAGATATTGTCCATGATAGGGACACCCCAATATCTAAGCATGTGCATGCCAAACACCAAGGCCAGGCAGCATGTTTAAAGTTTCAAGCTATTGAACTTGTTAGACCCCCCAAAAGAGGAGGTGATTGGGATAACCTGATTTTACGCAAAGAAGCACAATGGATCCACAGACTGGAATGCATACATCCAGCAGGTTTAAATGAGCAGACTAATTATACATGTTTTATTTAACACTCCGTATGGACGACCTATCTCCCTTGGGTTGCCCAGGGGGTGGGTGAGTTCATTTCTGCCTAACACATGTAGGTTTGAGATGGCCCTATTGGTCTGCCGTTTTTTAACGGCGATCGTCTCTCGGTCCCCCATGTCATGAGGGATGGTATTTCCTTCCACCCTACATGTGATTAATTACATTTTTAGTTGCTTTGTGAGGTAGCCTACTTGCGGTGTTTAACTGTCCCGCGAGATTTACTTACAATCCATTATCGTGTAGCGCTTACCTTCTCCTATTTTGGCAGTCTGGGCGAATTGTCCCTGACTTCTACTGCGCCTGCGCGTGCGGCTTGATGCGGCCGATGATGACCCCTGGTTGTCAGCTGACGGCGGGGGGTCACATGGGCAGGTGTCACTAATCGTGAGGGTGTGGGGATTGGTCAGTTCATGTTTGCCGCCAGAATACGAGGGGTGGAGTTTAGCGTTTATAGTAACGTAGCGCCTGCAATGAAGTATGCCGTTGACATCAATACGTGCATCTTTGCCGTGACGCACAGCAGAATATCTGCTGTTAAAGGATTCTATCGCTGGTGTGAAGGCCAGAGTTACCATTATACGGACCCCTGAGGATGAGTACCTGAAACGCGTAGGGTCGCTGTTCTGTTTATGGAATGTTTGCATTGGGGATAGTCATATCGTGTTACACCCAGCACTAGGAGACCCGATCTATTCGGACGCCTGTGCTTTATTTTGGGATTGTACTACTGATGTGCCCTGGATATATGCTGTTTCCAGACATAATATTGTTATAAACACCGAGTTAGATGTATCACAATGACTCAGTGTTTTTTGTTTAATACGTTTTTTAACAATCACGGTGGGGCTTATGTCACAGTGGTGTGTTACCCCTGTTTTTAACTAGTTACTAATTAAAAGGTATTTTTTACTTTATTGTTACTTCAGTGAACTATGCAGTATTATAGTAGTTATATTCTTGTATATAGGGGAGTAGTATTATAGTAGTTATATTCTTGTATATAGGGGCAGTATTATAGTAGTTATATTCTTGTATATAGGGGGCAGTATTATAGTAGTTATATTCTTGTATATAGGAGCAGTATTATAGTAGTTATATTCTTGTATATAGGGGCAGTATTATAGTAGTTATATTCTTGTATATAGGAGGCAGTATTATAGTAGTTATATTCTTGTATATAGGGAGCAGTATTATAGTAGTTATATTCTTGTATATAGGGGGCAGTATTATAGTAGTTATAGTCTTGTATATAGGAGGCAGTATTATAGTAGTTATATTCTTGTATATAGGGGCAGTATTATAGTAGTTATATTCTTGTATATAGGGGTCAGTATTATATTAGTTATATTCTTGTATATAGGGGGCAGTATTATATTAGTTATATTCTTGTATATAGGGGGCAGTATTATAGTAGTTATATTCTTGTATATATGGGCAGTATTATAGTAGTTATATTCTTGTATATAGTGGCAGTATTATAGTAGTTATATTCTTGTATATAGGGAGCAGTATTATAGTAGTTATATTCTTGTATATAGGAGCAGTATTATAGTAGTTATATTCTTGTATATAGTGGCAGTATTATAGTAGTTATATTCTTGTATATAGGAGCAGTATTATAGTAGTTATATTCTTGTATATAGGGAGCAGTATTATAGTAGTTATATTCTTGTATATAGGGGGCAGTATTATAGTAGTTATAGTCTTGTATATAGGAGGCAGTATTATAGTAGTTATATTCTTGTATATAGGGGCAGTATTATAGTAGTTATATTCTTGTATATAGGGGTCAGTATTATATTAGTTATATTCTTGTATATAGGGGGCAGTATTATATTAGTTATATTCTTGTATATAGGGGGCAGTATTATAGTAGTTATATTCTTGTATATAGGGGCAGTATTATAGTAGTTATATTCTTGTATATAGAGGCAGTATTATAGTAGTTATATTCTTGTATATAGGGGCAGTATTATAGTAGTTATATTCTTGTATATAGGGGCAGTATTATAGTATTTATATTCTTGTATATAGGAGCAGTATTATAGTAGTTATATTCTTGTATATAGGGGCAGTATTATAGTAGTTATATTCTTGTATATAGGGGGCAGTATTATAGTAGTTATATTCTTGTATATAGGAGCAGTATTATAGTAGTTATATTCTTGTATATAGGGGGCAGTATTATAGTAGTAATCTTCTTGTATATAGGAGCAGTATTATAGTAGTTATATTCTTGTATATGGAGGGCAGTATTATAGTAGTTATATTCTTGTATATAGGGGCAGCATTATAGTGGTTATATTCTTGTATATAGGGGGCAGTATTATAGTAGTTATATTCTTGTATATAGGAGCAGTATTATAGTAGTTATATTCTTGTATATAGGGGCAGTATTATAGTAGTTATATTCTTGTATATAGGGGCAGTATTATAGTAGTTATATTCTTGTATATAGGGGCAGTATTATAGTAGTAATCTTCTTGTATATAAGAGCAGTATTATAGTAGTTATATTCTTGTATATAGGGGGCAGTATTATAGTAGTAATCTTCTTGTATATAGGGGCAGTATTATAGTAGGTATATTCTAGTATATGGGGTATATTTACTGGTGTTTCTTGGCCTCTTTTAAATATCACCCATTGGTCCATATTCTGTCTTGTTCCTGTTTTATTCCAGTTTTATTACATATATTTGATGACTGACAGCTAAAGGCTGGTCTATGTGGTCAGATCTCTGGTCATAACAAGCGTCAATAGCCGATATAACAAGTTCATTGACGCTTATTTAAATGCTCTTTCACACGTGCCGATGCAAATTGTATGGGGACGAATAAACGTTAATACGATCGTTAAATTCCCATACAGTTTGCATATTGTTGACAGCACATGTCCTGTTTACCGGCTGATCGCTGACCAATTATCGGGCAAATACTCAATCATTAGCAGATCAGATCTTTTTATGTGGCCATAAAATCGGCCGCTAGTCTCTCTGACAGGATGCACATGCATGAAGATGATCAATCCTATTATTTATAGTTTGTCCCCATACATTAATGATTGTTTATTTTTGTGTAAGGAGCCAAAGAGTGCTGATCCTCGTGCTGCATTGTCGATAGGCGCTCGTTGTTCCGACTGTAATTTGGGCTGTATAAAAGCCCGACCAGTCTGCACTAGTGTTGTTCTAATGTTCCGGGGGGGGGGGGGGGGGTGCTTTGCTTATTTACACCTTTTTACTCATTCCAATCTAATTTTTTGCTCATACTATTTGAGTATTCTTAGGTCTGTTCCTACTATTATCTGACAGTAACTACGTTTTTTTGTAATGTTTTATATTGGTGGTTGGTGCTTGCAATATGTTTGACAAGCAGCATAATAAAATTCTTTGCCATATATCCTGGGTAACAGAAGTAAGTTCTGGGATAAAATGACAAGTTCCATCAAGACAAGACCATTGAAATCTCCTTTGCAGCTCCTTTAAATCACATGATTAACTTGAGTTCCTTCTGCTGATTTCATTAGCATATGCAAAGAGGTAATTAGCGACAACAGCCTCTCAGGCCTCTATAAATAGCTGCACAGAGACATCATTCATCATGTAACCGAGCTTAGTCCGAAAATAAGGAGCAATGAGCAACCTCTAAAGAATAGTAAAGAATCTAGTGCAGCTCAACCTGGTTGAAGAATGGAGATGGTGGAACTTTCAAAAGAGCGAAAAAAAAAAAGAAATGTTAAAATCATACGTATTATATAATCAAAGGGCAATGCATCACAAAATGCAAACTTCAGTTTAGGGCAGTGAAACAGGTCCAAAGGAATAAGAAAGTTTAGGAAAGAATAAGAAGATCTACAATAGGGACCGCTATGGGGTTGGACTTGATGTCTGGTGTTCAAATCTTATGGAAGGTTTCTATCAACATACTATAAATTCCAGCTCATCATTCTCTCATTTGAAATTATTCCTCTTGGCTTTACATGGTTGATGGAGATATAAAAATAATTGTTTGTAACCAAAGACAATAAAAAGATGGAATAAGAAGATAAGAAAAAGGAACCGCCATGGGCGTTAACTTAATCCCTATGTACATTTTCCATTGCTAAGTGGAGGTTTTCCCCAACATGTATCGCTCCTGCCACTAATTAGGAACATAAAAGAGAAGGAACTCCTAACTAAGACATAGTTCAAGGTGGCGCCACATTTCATAATTTCTCAATATAGCAATTTTATTGCCAACAGTCTTTACCATCTGCTGCACAAATAATTGAAAGAACTGGGATATGAGCTGTTTAAATGCTCCTAAAGCTTCCCATACACATTAAATAAAACTCAGCTGAACCCGTTGATTTATACAGGAACGGACAATGAGCTAATGTGTATGGGGGCCACGAAACTTTCCCCGAACAGCAGATGTTGGGGGAAAATAAATATCGGGCCCTGTCGAGTGTTTGCTCCGGCAGGAGAAAAGCCACTTCAAGACAAGTCTGGAAGGGACAAAAAGGTCTGGGGGGGGGGGCAAAGGGGTCTGGAGTGGGGCAGAGGAGTCTGAGGGGTGGGCAGAGGAGTCTGGACGGGGACAGAGGAGTCTGGAGGAGACAGAGGGGCCTGCTTATTCTAACATCCCATAGAACCAATTGAGGCAATCGTGCATATTTATGGTGCAGCACCCTCAAACAACAGATTTTGTTCTCCCTTACCTTCCTGACAAGGGATGATGACCTTGTTATACAGATGTAGCCATCCTTATGCTATCCATATAAAGCAAAGGTGCCCATACTAAAAATATTAGCTAAAATTTGACAGAACCTGATAATTTTCGTTACACCAGCTGACTATCTAATGTGTTTGGGGGTGTCTCTACCCTCCCCTAATGGTAGTTGTTGGCGGAAAGAAGAATCGGACGTGTTGTATTTAAGATAAACTCATATTTGGGTGAAGGGTGACTATAGGGGATATATAGATGTGGTCCTCTTCTCCTTACGATCAGCTCCCTGGGACCGAAGCTTAGGGGAACATATATTTTATAGTTCCAGGATATCAATTTTGGATCCCTTGTTCCCAGAATTGGAGGATGTCTATTGTGGACATGAACATGAGGATCCCTCTGTAGTTGGAGAACTAGGGGTATTTCATTACCGTACATTGATCCATCTGTCTTGTCTTCTATCCAATCTCTTCCTATTCAAATAATTCACGATTGAAATGCCCAACCGGCCCTCCCTGCATGTCCTAGTATGAACTGAAGATCTCATGGGCTATTGAAAGGCTGTGAGAACAGAACATTTTATATGAAAAAGCTGCAGTCAGATGACGTAAATAGGACTTGATTGTGTTGGGTTTGGACTCTTTGCCAACCACCATATGTTGGGCACCCGCTTGCCGCCTGTCCTATGCTCTTGCCAGTCACACATCTTGACTTCATGTTGTGCACGAGTGATATCTTTCTGGCTTATTTCTGATTAGATATTCATGATATAAAGTCAATGAGTTTATTTGAGGAGCAAAATTCTGAGAATTTGTCTCCTGTTCCTTCCATGCACTTGTAAACAAAGTAATTTAAAAAGTATACGGCTTATCACCGATGACGAGAGGTCTTCTTCTCATCCATATGCTCCACCACTGATTCTACAGACCACCGGCTGGCTATAGCATTAAGATCCATCGTAGTCACGGGCTGGCTATAGCGACTGTTGATAAGAAGTGGCCCAAAATATTTAGCACATGGAAGAACTCCCCATAGTCAGCAATTTTCAATGGAAGCCGCGTGTACGTCCCTCGAGTACTAACCTGTCTTGTTTTATTTACCCTACCCAATGATGTCCTTCAGAAACTTAAAATACACTGTGCTGTGTGTTCTGAGCCAATTAAATGCCTCTCTTTGTTGCTCCCTCTCCCCTCTCACAGCATGCAGTCTCACTGACAGAAACCAAGTTGCAGCTGCATCCCCCTCCTCCCGATCTTTACTGTGTCAATCTACACAGATGTTTTTTGTTTGTTTTTTGTCCTGCAGAAAAAGTTATAATGATTGGTGCGATATAAAAACTGGAGGGAAACAGGTTCTATTTTTTTTTTCGTAAGACTTGGTTCTCATGTGTTGATATATTGCAATATTGTAAATTTTTTTGTAGAAATATAATCTGTCTCAGTTAACAGTATGTTGCGGAAGAATGTAAGAAATACATTCATAACGATAATTGGTTTGCGATGTAGTTGCGCCATTTTTGTTGTAAGAGATGACATGATAAACATGATTTAATGTTCACACTAAGTTTTTTGAAGGCAGAAAAATCAGAAAAAACATATCGTTTTCTTTTCCCGCTAGCGTTTTTTTCCGCTCGTGGGAAAAAAAACGCCTCCGCCTCCCATTGAAATCAATGGAAGGCGATTTCGGGAAAGTTTTGGCGCGGTTTCTGACACGGTTTCCGTGTCAAAAACAGCGCCAAAAAACTCTGTGTGAACTGGGCCTTATAATTTATTTATAAATAGAGGCATAAGATACGTTGTAGCACTTCATATAATCACGTAGAGCGGCTGAATAAGACTCATAAGATCTCAGACTTTAGATTAATGCATTCAAAACCTTTAATTATTTTTCAATTATCGCCGCCTAGAAAACGCTAAGAAATCGCCAGGAACTTCTGTAAACAAACCCCAAGTCGTAATGGAATCCATTAGAAGACATTAGTAACGGGCGATACATCCGGCGCCGTCTTCAGAGCCGAGATCCACAGCTATTACATACGGACACTCTTATGCCATTATTATTATTTTTTAATTACTTTTTGTCATTTTATTGGTTACCATCACAGTCACTCCTGCACCAGCACTAGTATATATATATATATATATATATATATAATCCTCAGCATTGAAATTGCAGCATCAAGAAGGACAAGCCGGAAGGTTCTGCAAATGGAGGAAGTTTCAGGTGTCGCTAAGATCTGACACTTTCCAATCACCGAGCTCCAATCTGCGGCATGTGAGAGGCATAAAATCCAGATTGAAAGCAAAGTTTTTTAGCCACATGAAACCTCAAAAATCAGATTGCGTGGTGCGGGATGATTGTGCGACGCCTCCTGATCGTCGACGCGCCAGTTATCGCCACATGTCGCAAACTGAGAGGACAGAATCCTTGACCTGCGAGACCTTGGATTATTACTCGAGTAGATCGCTACGCGCCTAGGCAGAGATGTCACCGCTGTTCAACACTGCGTGTCCCGGAGGTTGGGAGAACAATAACGAATGGGAGTGACAGCAAGAGGGGCGCGGAGCATCTGATTGGAAGAATGGCGCGTAGTGATCCATTCTGTACTGTAAGTTAAATTGGACGTCACATCCCAAGCCTAGGGCGGCAAGCAGTGTCCACACAAACCATCAGAAGATGTTTGCACGACATTGGGCTATGAGCCAGACGTCCAAATACAGGTTCTCCATTGACCACCGTCCACCGCTCTCAGAGGCTGTCATGGTGCACAGCAAGACGGCGATGGAGGCTGGAATGGAGGTCTATCCTCTTCAGCGATGAGTCCCACTTTTGTCTCAAACGCAATGATAGCCGGGGATTGGTCTGGAGACCACGTGGGCAACGCCATGAAGAGTCCTTCACAAGGGAACGTCACACCAGTCCTACTCTCAGGATTATGGTGTGGGGTGGCATAATGTACGGCAGCCGGACCCCTCTAGTCTACATTTCAGGTCCACTAACAGCTTAGCGTTACATTGATTTGGTCGTGGAACCAGTGGTACGGCCATTTCTCCAAAGTGTCCCAGAAGCCGTTTTTCAACAGGACAACGCCAGGCCGCATGTTGTTGTTTGTACTGTGAGCAGCCTGCGTGGCCTAAACGTGGTACCATGGCCTGCAGCGTCTCCGGACTTGTCACCTATCGAGTACATCTGGGACGTCTTTGGTCGGCAATTGCAAAGGGAGCTGCTGGCAGCCAATCTTGATGATTTGCGTGACCAAGTGCATTCAGCGTGGCAGTACATTTCTCAGACAGCCAGTGATAACCGTATTGATGGCGTGCCAAGGTGTGGAAGTGCGTGGGTTTCTGCACGTGGCGCTCATACTCCATACTGAACACATCAAGATGTTTGGAATATTTTGTTTCCATTTTTTTTTATAATTTGCATATAATTAACATACCATTACCATATCATTACCATATCTATCCATCCTGTGATCTCCACAATTCCAAAGTTTTCCTTCTTGGTGTTGAATTTCAATGTTGAGGCGTGTGTATATATATATTGTGCCTGTCTCCAATGGGACTCACAATCTATTTTTTGGCGCGGTACTTGGCCTTATGTCTTGATACAATTGTTGCAATATTGCAAATGCTCAGCACCGCTCCTTTATAGTAGAAAAATAAATATCACGTATTACCTTTATCAGCCACTGGGGCCAATTTCATAACAAGCCAATTAGCCAATCAGTGTACAGTATATACGGGAGGAAACCCACGAGAACACGCGGAGGACATACAAACTCAATGAAGATGTTATTCTTGGTCAGATCGAATCCAGGACCCGAGAGCTACATTTTATTCAGTCTTTTTGGAAGTTTTTATTTTTAACCAAAAAATGCAGCGGTAATAGCATGAAAATGATTGAATGTACCCCAAGGTAGAGCTGCATGGTGACTTTTGCTGTGCCAAAAATAAAAATAAAATTAATTATAATTAAATTAAAAATAACTCATATGATTTCAAAATATAATAATAAAAAATCAATATAATAATAATAATAATAATGATGATGATGAAAGGTGTGTAAATTAATTTCTTTATTGTTCCGTTGCAATACAAATCAAAATCGAAGCAACTTTTCAAATAGTAATGATTAAAAATCTCCCGTTTTTGGTTTACAGCTCCTATGCAGAGCGAAGTGTCTCCATAGTAAACAAGCCCTGTGTAGTTCCGATCCTGCGGTCACGTGATACTTCACTTCCTCTGATCGGGGTTGTACGGGATGTAGGTTATTAAAGCAGTTGTACAAGGTTAGAGAAACATAGTTGCTTTCTTCCAGAAACAGCGCCACTCCTGTCCATAGGATGTGTCTGGTATTGCAGCTCATCTTAATTAAAGGGAATGAGACTGATCCGCAATACCACACATAACCAGTGGAGAGGAGTGGCGCTGTTTTTGGAAGAAAGCATCTGTGTTTTTCTAATTGATAATAATAAGCTGAGTATATGTCCTACCGTTACATGTGGAAGGAGTCTGAGGATAAGAGGGGCAGGAAAAGGTGTTGCTCCGGTAATATTTGGAGCATTTTTTTTTAATTTCCTAAATGACGTCCGGCGATTTTTCTCTATAGAAGAACATTGTGCGGGATAATTGGCATTTTCTGATTTTCTCTTATGATTTAATCACTGTCGGAGGATTCAGCCTGAACAGCTGCTCATAGAAGCCGCCAATACGTCAGGAGCTGCCAGCGGCGTCTTCTCCGGAGTAAACCTTCTTCGGGTTATAAGATTCTCGTGGTAAGAACTGAACGATCAGAATGTACCACCAGTTCTTGTCTGCAGCAGTGGTGTCTGATCCTTGTGAAACTACAACTCCTAGCATTCCTTAACAGCCTGTAACTCTCTAGTTGTTGTGTAATTACAACTCCAAGCATGCCGCAGCAGCCTGTGACTCGCCGACTGTTGTAAAACTACAACTCCTAGCATACCTTGGCAGTGTGTGGCCCTCCAGGTGTGAAACTACAACTTTCAGCTCTCACACTGTTGTGTAACTACAACACCCGGCATGCCCTGACTGTCAGCCTGTGGCTAGCTATCTATCAAACTACAACTCCCAACATTTTCTGATGGCCTTGTTAAACTACAATTCTCTTCATAGACTAACAACCTGCGGCTCCATGCTGTTGTGTAACAACCCCCATCATGCCTTAACAGACCTAAGCTCTCCGGTTGTTGGAAAACTACAACTCTAATCATAACAACATGTGGCACTTCGCTGTTGTGTAACTACAACTCCCTGTATGCCCTGACAGTCTACGACTCTCCATCTGTTGTGAAACTACAACTCTAATCATACGCTGACCACCTGCAGCACTTCACTGTTGTGTAACTACAACTCCCAGTATGCCTTGACAGTCTGTGGCTCTCAAGCTGCTGTGTAACTACAACTTCCAGCAAGTCCTGACAGACCTAGGCTCTCAATCCTGTCTGTCAGGGCATGCTGGGAGTTATAGCTTTGCAAACGCTGGATTTCCACAGGTTGGAGACCCCTGGTCTACAGTATTAACTCAACGGTGGTATGGAGTTTTGTTAAATACTGAATTAAACCTTTATATTCTATTCTACTACTGCCAGAATCTGGGAGGTGAAGCTGCACATCTCTGGTAATGTCCCTAGTTCCCAAATCTGCCTGTAGGGGGCAGCTAAACTGCCTAAGAGGACCCCTCTTATGTCCACTACACGGCCTATTGAGGAGTAAGACAATAACTTGCTGCTTATCATCCCCAGCAAAAAGTCCCATGACACTCGTCTGCAGCACGGACACTTCAGAAAATGAATTGACCCATGTCTTACGGCAATGGGGGAGGGGTGCACTACTTTCCTATTCTGCCCCCTGATCTGCACTTTAAGTGACCATTATGTTGGTGCAATTGCACTCACTACATAGTTCAGCTTTGAGAGCACATCATATTGAAGCCCGAGTCTTAAAGGAGCCCGATCTAACCAGAAGGTAATCTTGCTCCAAGTGTTTGTCAGTCTGAAAAATGTTCTGTATCTCCTAAAACCATCAATCAGATAGAAATCTTACAGAGAAAACGGAAGTCAATCTCCTTCTGATCCCTATCATGGGCATGAGTGGATGGGGCTTAGTTAAGGGTCAGGGCTTATCCTTCGTAAACTCCTATTGCGGTTCGAGCACCAAGGGAGGGCTCTTACTGCAGCCAGTTGCCTTGCAGCCAATCACAGTTTTGTGAGAAGAATACTTTATGTATTTCTTAAAGTTTGGATTGCAATATGAGATAAACAAGGATCAACTGAATGGAAGAAATTTAGAGAGGAGTTTTTTTTTGTTTTTTTTAAAATTGTGCATTTTCAAGCGGGATGAAAAGGAACTTTGATTCTATTCTTGAGCTGCAGCACTTGACATGGGGACTGGTGAAATCTACATATTGTAACCTTATAGAGAGCAAATAATCCTATCCAATTTCTTATCTGTCCTGTAGATGATCTGCTCCTCAGGGGTGCTATTACTTTTGCAATAACGTTATTTTTCTTTACTCACGTTCACCTATTTATGGGACGTATTCATATTGGAGAAAGCTACAGCTCTGGTTCCCACACAATCTCCTTCAAATGCTCTGGGGATCTCTCTCTTTTCTGCTCGGGAGTGGAATACTTACTTAGATGACAGTATTGAGAATATTGATAATCCGTCATCGCTCTGGACAGCTTCCAAGGCAGCGCTAAGAGGTCAGTTCATTCCACATTCTGCCAATAAACCAATGGGATGCTGGAACGCGCTCCTTACTACCGAAGAGTAATATCTCCTTCCAAAGCTTACTCATCACTTCTGCCGCCTCACTGGAGTTCATTGAATTATAACTGAGCACTAAAGAAACATAGACAGGACTTAAAGTCATCAACAGGTTTATCTAAATAAGTACAAAATTATGTGCTGATCAATTTTATAATACATTTTATAGCGTTCAGATCTAATACAGACCTCCAAATCCCTGTATAGACAGAGTTACATCATAATATCCTGTTTTCCTGCAGCCACCACCAGGGGGAGCTCATGAGCTGACTGCATACTGAGTTATCAATTAGTTTAATGTATAAACAGTATGCAGTAATCACCTGATCTCTCCCTAGTAGGGGCTGCCGGTAGGAGAATTTTAGCATGTAACTTTATCTCTATGTAGGGGATTTGGATCTCTGTATCAGAAAAACGGAGCTCCAGCCCCTATAAAGATATATTAAAAAATTGATTAGCACAGAATGTTGGACCTAAAAATGACAGTGTTAAAAAGTAGAAATGAACTTTAAGAGTGAGTCACGGCACCTCTGTTCTTTGAATTATTGGGGTTCAGTGGTTCAGGACTGGAAAGCCCGGTTATTTTCACTTGAAGCCAGGTAATGTGGCATCACTTGTGGAGAAAGGAGATATGTGGCCGTTTACTCCATCCATTATGATAGGAGATGGGGCTAGCCTCAGCTTCGCTCCCCCTCCGCAGACCCATAATAACTTAATGGGCAATGGAGAGGAATATTGCCAAAAAGCTGTCTAAATAATACCGTGTTAGAGTGCTACATATTGCCATACTGTGTAATCATAAAAGGACCATATGGAGAAGACGTAAGAGCACCATACAGCGAGCACATAACAGTACTACACAGTGTTGAGGAGAAATGACGATTTCCAAATCAAATTGAAGTTCTGTTCTTGTAATGATGGGGGTAAGGAAACAGACAAGTGAGCCCTAATCTACCCACCACTCAGTCCCTGCCTACTTGCAACGACCCACCCTAGGCGACGGGGTGCAACTGGGCGACGGTCCCTACACTCAATAAGTGCACGACAGACAAACAGACAACGGTACACAGAATCAGGGAAAGGGGCAGTTGCCCACGGCAACACCGTGAGCAACAAGAGAGGTGAACGAGCCGAGTCAAACCAGGAGTGTACGAGGTACCAAACGCAGAGCAGAAGAGTAGTCAGTAAGCCAGGGTTAATATGAAGCAGGGTCAAATAGTTGAGGAAGCTGCAGCAGGGCCAGGAAACCAAACGAGAAGAATCACAAGCAAGGAGGAACAGGAAAGGAAGGTCTAAATAGACAGAGGGCGGGAGCTAGCTCCGTCTGGCCAGGCTGTGATAGGCTCTCCCACTCCTAAGCCTGCCACCCTGAGTGGTGGAAGATGGAGTCAGTCTCACAGACATAGAAGCAGGTGCAGACTGATTACCTATGGGCGTAGATACAGAAGCTGTGCCTGGCAGATCCTTAACAGTTCTACAGGAAAGAGACAGTGGCGCCCTGACTATGAGACTATAGCGCCCTTGCCGTGAGACAGTGGCGCCCCTACCATGAGACAGTGGCGCCCTGACCATGAGACAGTGGCGCCCTGACTATGACACAGTAGCACCCTGACCATGAGACAGTGGCGCCCTTACCATGAGACAGTGGCGCCCTTACCATGAGACAGTGGCCCCCTGACCATGAGACAGTGGTGCCCTGACCATGAGACAGTGGCACCCTGACCATGATACAGTAGCGCCCTTACCATGAGACAGTGGCGCCATGATCATGACAGTGGCACCCTTACCATGAGACAGTGGCGCCCTGACCATGAGACAGTGGCGCCCTTACCATGAGACAGTGGCGCCCTGACCATGAGACAGTAGCGCCCTTACCATGAGACAGTGGCGCCCTGACCATGACACAGTAGTGCCCTGACCATGACACAGTCACATCCTGACCATGAGACAGTGGCGCCCTTACCATGAGACAGTGGCGCCCTTACCATGAGACAGTGGCAACCTGACCATGAGACAGTAGCGCCCTGACCATGAGACAGTGGCGCCCTTACCATGAGACAGTAGCGCCCTGACCATGAGACAGTGGCGCCCTTACCATGAGACAGTAGCGCCCTGACCATGACACAGTAACACCCTGACCATGAGACAGTGGCGCCCTGACTATGACACAGTAGCGCCCTGACCATGACACAGTCACATCCTGACCATGAGACAGTGGCGCCCTTACCATGAGACAGTGGCGCCCTTACCATGAGACAGTGGCAACCTGACCATGAGACAGTAGCGCCCTGACCATGAGACAGTGGCGCCCTTACCATGAGACAGTAGCGCCCTGACCATGACACAGTAACACCCTGACCATGAGACAGTGGCGCCCTGACTATGACACAGTAGCGCCCTGACCATGAGACAGTGGCGCCCTTACCATGAGACATTTATGCCCTTACCATGAGACAGTGGCGCCCTGACCATGAGACAGTGGCGCCATGATCATGACAGTGGCTCCCTGACCATGAGACAGTGGCTCCCTGACCATGAGACAGTGGCGCCCTTACCATGAGACAGTGGCGCCCTGACCATGAGACTGTAGCACCCTTACCATGAGACAGTGGCGCCCTGACCATGACACAGTAGCGCCCTGACCATGACACAGTCACACCCTGACTATGAGACAGTGGCGCCCTTACCATGAGACAGTAACACCCTGACCATGAGACACTAGCGCCCTGACCATGAGACAGTGGTGCCCTTACCATGAGACAGTGGCAACCTGACCATGAGACAGTAGCGCCCTGACCATGAGACAGTGGCGCCCTTACCATGAGACAGTGGTGCCCTTACCATGAGACAGTGGCAACCTGACCATGAGACAGTAGCGCCCTGACCATGAGACAGTGGCACCCTGACCATGAGACAGTGGCGCCCTTACCATGAGACAGTAACACCCTGACCATGAGACAGTAGCGCCCTGACCATGAGACAGTGGTGCCCTTACCATGAGACAGTAGCGCCCTGACCATGAGACAGTGGCGCCCTTACCATGAGACATTTATGCCCTTACCATGAGACAGTGGCGCCCTGACCATGACACAGTAACACCCTGACCATGAGACTGGCACACTGACCATGACACAGTAGCGCCCTTACCATGAGACAGTGGCACCCTGACCATGAGACAGTGGCGCCCTTACCATGAGACAGTGGCGCCCTTACCATGAGACAGTGGCCCCCTGACCATGAGACAGTGGTGCCCTGACCATGAGACAGTGGCACCCTGACCATGATACAGTAGCGCCCTTACCATGAGACAGTGGCGCCATGATCATGACAGTGGCACCCTTACCATGAGACAGTGGCGCCCTGACCATGAGACAGTGGCGCCCTTACCATGAGACAGTGGCGCCCTGACCATGAGACAGTAGCGCCCTTACCATGAGACAGTGGCGCCCTGACCATGACACAGTAGCGCCCTGACCATGACACAGTCACATCCTGACCATGAGACAGTGGCGCCCTTACCATGAGACAGTGGCGCCCTTACCATGAGACAGTGGCAACCTGACCATGAGACAGTAGCGCCCTGACCATGAGACAGTGGCGCCCTTACCATGAGACAGTAGCGCCCTGACCATGACACAGTAACACCCTGACCATGAGACAGTGGCGCCCTGACTATGACACAGTAGCGCCCTGACCATGAGACAGTGGCGCCCTTACCATGAGACATTTATGCCCTTACCATGAGACAGTGGCGCCCTGACCATGAGACAGTGGCGCCATGATCATGACAGTGGCACCCTTACCATGAGACAGTGGCTCCCTGACCATGAGACAGTGGCGCCCTTACCATGAGACAGTGGCGCCCTGACCATGAGACTGTAGCACCCTTACCATGAGACAGTGGCGCCCTGACCATGACACAGTAGCGCCCTGACCATGACACAGTCACACCCTGACTATGAGACAGTGGCGCCCTTACCATGAGACAGTAACACCCTGACCATGAGACAGTAGCGCCCTGACCATGAGACAGTGGTGCCCTTACCATGAGACAGTGGCAACCTGACCATGAGACAGTAGCGCCCTGACCATGAGACAGTGGCGCCCTTACCATGAGACAGTGGTGCCCTTACCATGAGACAGTGGCAACCTGACCATGAGACAGTAGCGCCCTTACCATGAGACAGTGGCGCCATGATCATGACAGTGGCACCCTTACCATGAGACAGTGGCGCCCTGACCATGAGACAGTGGCGCCCTTACCATGAGACAGTGGCGCCCTGACCATGAGACAGTAGCGCCCTTACCATGAGACAGTGGCGCCCTGACCATGACACAGTAGTGCCCTGACCATGACACAGTCACATCCTGACCATGAGACAGTGGCGCCCTTACCATGAGACAGTGGCGCCCTTACCATGAGACAGTGGCAACCTGACCATGAGACAGTAGCGCCCTGACCATGAGACAGTGGCGCCCTTACCATGAGACAGTAGCGCCCTGACCATGAGACAGTGGCGCCCTGACCATGACACAGTAACACCCTGACCATGAGACAGTGGCGCCCTGACTATGACACAGTAGCGCCCTGACCATGACACAGTCACATCCTGACCATGAGACAGTGGCGCCCTTACCATGAGACAGTGGCGCCCTTACCATGAGACAGTGGCAACCTGACCATGAGACAGTAGCGCCCTGACCATGAGACAGTGGCGCCCTTACCATGAGACAGTAGCGCCCTGACCATGACACAGTAACACCCTGACCATGAGACAGTGGCGCCCTGACTATGACACAGTAGCGCCCTGACCATGAGACAGTGGCGCCCTTACCATGAGACATTTATGCCCTTACCATGAGACAGTGGCGCCCTGACCATGAGACAGTGGCGCCATGATCATGACAGTGGCACCCTTACCATGAGACAGTGGCTCCCTGACCATGAGACAGTGGCGCCCTTACCATGAGACAGTGGCGCCCTGACCATGAGACTGTAGCACCCTTACCATGAGACAGTGGCGCCCTGACCATGACACAGTAGCGCCCTGACCATGACACAGTCACACCCTGACTATGAGACAGTGGCGCCCTTACCATGAGACAGTAACACCCTGACCATGAGACACTAGCGCCCTGACCATGAGACAGTGGTGCCCTTACCATGAGACAGTGGCAACCTGACCATGAGACAGTAGCGCCCTGACCATGAGACAGTGGCGCCCTTACCATGAGACAGTGGTGCCCTTACCATGAGACAGTGGCAACCTGACCATGAGACAGTAGCGCCCTGACCATGAGACAGTGGCACCCTGACCATGAGACAGTGGCGCCCTTACCATGAGACAGTAACACCCTGACCATGAGACAGTAGCGCCCTGACCATGAGACAGTGGTGCCCTTACCATGAGACAGTGGCAACCTGACCATGAGACAGTAGCGCCCTGACCATGAGACAGTGGCGCCCTTACCATGAGACATTTATGCCCTTACCATGAGACAGTGGCGCCCTGACCATGACACAGTAACACCCTGACCATGAGACAGTGGCACACTGACCATGACACAGTAGCGCCCTTACCATGAGACAGTGGCACCCTGACCATGAGACAGTGGCGCCCTTACCATGAGACAGTGGCGCCCTTACCATGAGACAGTGGCCCCCTGACCATGAGACAGTGGTGCCCTGACCATGAGACAGTGGCACCCTGACCATGATACAGTAGCGCCCTTACCATGAGACAGTGGCGCCATGATCATGACAGTGGCACCCTTACCATGAGACAGTGGCGCCCTGACCATGAGACAGTGGCGCCCTTACCATGAGACAGTGGCGCCCTGACCATGAGACAGTAGCGCCCTTACCATGAGACAGTGGCGCCCTGACCATGACACAGTAGCGCCCTGACCATGACACAGTCACATCCTGACCATGAGACAGTGGCGCCCTTACCATGAGACAGTGGCGCCCTTACCATGAGACAGTGGCAACCTGACCATGAGACAGTAGCGCCCTGACCATGAGACAGTGGCGCCCTTACCATGAGACAGTAGCGCCCTGACCATGACACAGTAACACCCTGACCATGAGACAGTGGCGCCCTGACTATGACACAGTAGCGCCCTGACCATGAGACAGTGGCGCCCTTACCATGAGACATTTATGCCCTTACCATGAGACAGTGGCGCCCTGACCATGAGACAGTGGCGCCCTGACCATGAGACAGTGGCGCCATGATCATGACAGTGGCACCCTTACCATGAGACAGTGGCTCCCTGACCATGAGACAGTGGCGCCCTTACCATGAGACAGTGGCGCCCTGACCATGAGACTGTAGCACCCTTACCATGAGACAGTGGCGCCCTGACCATGACACAGTAGCGCCCTGACCATGACACAGTCACACCCTGACTATGAGACAGTGGCGCCCTTACCATGAGACAGTAACACCCTGACCATGAGACAGTAGCGCCCTGACCATGAGACAGTGGTGCCCTTACCATGAGACAGTGGCAACCTGACCATGAGACAGTAGCGCCCTGACCATGAGACAGTGGCGCCCTTACCATGAGACAGTGGTGCCCTTACCATGAGACAGTGGCAACCTGACCATGAGACAGTAGCGCCCTGACCATGAGACAGTGGCGCCCTTACCATGAGACAGTGGTGCCCTTACCATGAGACAGTGGCAACCTGACCATGAGACAGTAGCGCCCTGACCATGACACAGTAACACCCTGACCATGAGACAGTGGCGCCCTGACCATGACACTAACACCCTGACCATGAGACAGTGGCAACCTGACTATGACACAGTAGCGCCCTGACCATGAGACAATGGCGCCCTTACCATGAGACATTTATGCCCTTACCATGAGACAGTGGAACCCTGACCATGAGACAGTGGCGCCCTGACCATGACACAGTAACACCCTGACCATGAGACAGTGGCGCCCTTACCATGAGACAGTAACACCCTGACCATGAGACAGTAGCGCCCTGACCATGAGACAGTGGTGCCCTTACCATGAGACAGTGGCAACCTGACCATGAGACAGTAGCGCCCTGACCATGAGACAGTGGCGCCCTTACCATGAGACAGTGGCGCCCTTACCATGAGACATTGGCAACCTGACCATGAGACAGTAGCGCCCTGACCATGAGACAGTGGCGCCCTTACCATGAGACAGTGGTGCCCTTACCATGAGACAGTGGCGCCCTTACCATGAGACAGTGGTGCCCTTACCATGAGACAGTGGCAACCTGACCATGAGACAGTAGCGCCCTGACCATGACACAGTAACACCCTGACCATGAGACAGTGGCGCCCTGACCATGACACTAACACCCTGACCATGAGACAGTGGCAACCTGACTATGACACAGTAGCGCCCTGACCATGAGACAGTGGCGCCCTTACCATGAGACATTTATGCCCTTACCATGAGACAGTGGAACCCTGACCATGAGACAGTGGCGCCCTGACCATGAGACAGTGGCACCCTGACCATGAGACAGTGGCGCCCTTACCATGAGACAGTAACACCCTGACCATGAGACAGTAGCGCCCTGACCATGAGACAGTGGTGCCCTTACCATGAGACAGTGGCAACCTGACCATGAGACAGTAGCGCCCTGACCATGAGACAGTGGCGCCCTTACCATGAGACATTTATGCCCTTACCATGAGACAGTGGCGCCCTGACCATGACACAGTAACACCCTGACCATGAGACAGTGGCACCCTTACCATGAGACAGTTGTGTCTTTCCTAAAGAGCAGAACTTCATTTTGATTTGGACATCTTCTAGCCAATGGTGTTTGAAAACGTTCCTATGTTTGTGGACCGAAATGTTACATTTCATTTTGGATTTCCAATAAACTATCTTGAAGCAGAATTTGAAGTGCAAAGTTCTTTCGTTTATATTTTTGGAGTGGGACCCTACTTTTGCTGCTATAAAATTCAGTATGTGCAGAGTAAGGGTATGTTCACACGGCCAAATTTCAGACGTATACGAGGCGTATTTTGCCTCGTTTTACGTCTGGAAATACGTCTCAAATACGTCGGCAAACATCTGGCCATTCATTTGAATGGGTTTGCCGACGTACTGTGCAGACGACCTGTTATTTACGCGTCGTCGTTTGACAGCTGTCAAACGACGACTCGTAAAAATACAGCCTCGTCAAAAGAAGTGCAGGACACTTCTTTGGACGTTTTTGGAGCTGTTTTCTCATAGACTCCAATGAAAATAGCTCCAAAAACGGACGTAAAAAACGCCGCGAAAACGGCGTGAAAACGCAGCGAAAAATGCGAGTTGGTAAAAAAACTTCTGAAAAGCAGGGTCTGTTTTCCCTTGAAAACAGCTCTGGATTTTCAGACGTTTTTGTTGACTACGTGTGAACATACCCTAAGGCCTCATGCACACGGCCGTAGCCATGTGCATGGCCGTGATTTTTGGGTCGGACGGCCGCAGAGTGTTACCCACGGGCCGCATGCAAATCGCGGGCCGTGCACATGGCTGCGTGCATTCATTTCCATGAGCCTGGACCACAGAACACGGCCGTAATAAGACCTGTCCTTTGTTTTTGCGGTCCAAGCTCCTGGGCCATGCACGGACCGTGGAAACCATGGTCGTGTGCATGCCCCCATTGAAATTAATTGGGCCGCAAAAAGACGTGCATGGGGCCTAACAAAGCAAAGTAACAAAACAGTGACCACATAACAGAACCGTACAATGAACACATAACACAAAACACAACACATAACAGTACTGAATTGTGACCACATAACAGAACCGTAGAATGAACACAATACAACACAACACATAACACACAACACATAACAGTACTAAATAGTCACCACATAACAGTGCTACATAGTGGACAAATATCATTGTTATACTAACGAAAACAAAACTGTGCCATAGAGTGACCACATAACAGTGCCATAGAGTGACCACATAACAGTGCCATAGAGTGACCACATATCAGCGCCATACAGTGACCACATAACAGTGCCATAGAGTGACAACATAACAGTGCCATACAGTGACCACATAACAGTGCCATACAGTGACCACATAACAGTGACTACATAACAGTGCCATACAGTGGCCACATAACAGTGTCATACAGTGACCACATAACAGTGTCATACAGTGACCACATAACAGTGCCATACAGTGACCACATAACAGTGCCATAGAGTGACCACATAACAGTGCCATACAGTGACCACATAACAGTGCCATACAGTGACCACATAACAGTGCCATAGAGTGACCACATAACAGTGCCATACAGTGACCACATAACAGTGCCATACAGTGACCACATAACAGTGCCATACAGTGACCACATAACAGTGTCATACAGTGGCCACATAACAGTGCCATACAGTGACCACATAACAGTGCCATGCAGTGACCACATAACAGTGCCATACAGTGGCCACATAACAGTGCCATACAGTGACCACATAACAGTGCCATACAGTGACCACATAACAGTGCCATACAGTGGCCACATAACAGTGTCATACAGTGACCACATAACAGTGTCATACAGTGACCACATAACAGTGCCATACAGTGACCACATAACAGTGCCATACAGTGACCACATAACAGTGACCACATAACAGTGCCATACAGTGGCCACATAACAGTGTCATACAGTGACCACATAACAGTGCCATACAGTGGCCACATAACAGTGCCATACAGTGGCCACATAACAGTGCCATACAGTGGCCACATAACAGTGCCATACAATGACCACATAACAGTGCCATACAGTGACCACATAACAGTGCCATACAGTGACCACATAACAGTGCCATGCAGTGACCACATAACAGTGCCATACAGTGACCACATAACAGTGCCATACAGTGACCACATAACAGTGACCACATAACAGTGCCATACAGTGGCCACATAACAGTGTCATACAGTGACCACATAACAGTGTCATACAGTGACCACATAACAGTGCCATACAGTGACCACATAACAGTGCCATAGAGTGACCACATAACAGTGCCATACAGTGACCACATAACAGTGCCATACAGTGACCACATAACAGTGTCATACAGTGGCCACATAACAGTGCCATACAGTGACCACATAACAGTGCCATGCAGTGACCACATAACAGTGCCATACAGTGGCCACATAACAGTGCCATACAGTGACCACATAACAGTGCCATACAGTGACCACATAACAGTGCCATACAGTGGCCACATAACAGTGTCATACAGTGACCACATAACAGTGTCATACAGTGACCACATAACAGTGCCATACAGTGACCACATAACAGTGCCATACAGTGACCACATAACAGTGACCACATAACAGTGCCATACAGTGGCCACATAACAGTGTCATACAGTGACCACATAACAGTGCCATACAGTGGCCACATAACAGTGCCATACAGTGGCCACATAACAGTGCCATACAGTGGCCACATAACAGTGCCATACAATGACCACATAACAGTGCCATACAGTGACCACATAACAGTGCCATACAGTGACCACATAACAGTGCCATGCAGTGACCACATAACAGTGCCATACAGTGACCACATAACAGTGCCATACAGTGACCACATAACAGTGGCATACAGTGACCACATAACAGTGCCATACAGTGACCACATAACAGTGCCATACAGTGGCCACATAACAATGCCATACAGTCGCCACATAACAGTGCCATACAGTGACCACAAAACCGTGCCATACAGTGGCCACATAACAGTGCCACACAGTGGCCACATAACAGTGCCATACATTGGACAACATAAGTAAGTCAGCAGTGAATAAACCTTTATATATGTATGTCCCGTATACGGTATATGGCCCATATAGGTAAATTAGCCTCATGTCCTCTGCTCTGTAGGGTCTCCCTATATCCTTGTTCACACTGTGCTGCGGATTGCTGGAGCCTCATTCCCGCACCTTGTCCATCGCCCTGTCAGCACCTCGCAGATTTCGATAATTGCGCTGAGTGGATTTCTCTCTCTCGCACATTGATCTCTGTTTGGACTTGCAGGACCTTTATTTATCCAAGGCAAAGAGCAAACACAGATTTACTGGATGCTGATGAGTGCAGTCAGCTCTGCTGCTACATAATGTAATAGTCTGCACGCCCCATACAGATGTACGATGCAGGAGTCCCCTTCAAGTGTTTACTACCAGGCGGTACTTATTGTGCACTGTTATACCTGATTAACCCTTTATGTCTTTACAGTAGGGACTGTTTTATGATACTGTGTTCTTCAATAGCTGGGACTGATTTATACGTCTGTGTTTGTATTACATTTCATGTAAATCCTATATTTGTGCTGTAACTGTCCCCTTATTACTAAGGATGTCCCTCAGTTCTGGAATGGTGAGCGGAAGATCCGCCCCGATCACCATGGCTATGGGAGGTGACGTTGTAGGTCTGAGTGGTGGGAGAGCACCAGATACAGGGGTGCCGCACTACCTCCACTGGGCGGTGCTAAATGATAAAACGGGGTTCCCATGAAACAGGGTTCAGTGAGTGGTGCAGGTCCGATACAGGAGGACACTTCTGAGTGAGTCAGGTGCAGCAAGGAGCCAGGGTAAAAGGATTATTTGCATAAAGTATGGAGGTATTATTTGGACATAATATAGAGGTATTATTTAGACAGTGCGGAGGTATTATTTGGACATAGTATGGAGGTATTTTTTGGACACAGTATGGAGGTATTATTTGGACACAGTATGGAGGTAATATTTGGATATTGTATGGAGGTATTATTTGGATATTGTATGGAGGTATTATTTGGACACAGTATGGAGGTATTATTTGGACACAGTATGGAGGTATTATTTGGACACAGTATGGAGGTATTATTTGGATATTGTATGGAGGTATTATTTGGATATTGTATGGAGGTATTTTTTGGACACAGTATGGAGGTATTATTTGGACACAGTATGGAGGTAATATTTGGATATTGTATGGAGGTATTATTTGGATATTGTATGGAGGTATTATTTGGACACAGTATGGAGGTATTATTTGGACACAGTATGGAGGTATTATTTGGACACAGTATGGAGGTATTATTTGGATATTGTATGGAGGTATTATTTGGATATTGTATGGAGGTATTTTTTGGACACAGTATGGAGGTATTATTTGGATATTGTATGGAGGTATTATTTGGATATTGTATGGAGGTATTTTTTGGACACAGTATGGAGGTATTATTTGGATATATTATGAAGGTATTTTTTGGACACAGTATGGAGGTATTATTTGGATATATTATGAAGGTATTTTTTGAACATAGTATGGAGGTATTATTTGGATATATTATGAAGGTATTATTTGGACATCATAAAGTATAAGGGTATGTTCACACGGCTTATTTTCAGAAGTTTTTTCGGCCGTAAACACCCCAAAAATGGCTAAAAATACGGAGGCTGAACACCTCTAAACATGTGCCCATTGATTTAATTGAGAAAAACTGTGTTTCGTTCCCACACAGCGGTTTTTTTTACGTGGCCGTTTGAAAAAATAGTGCGTAAAAACAACGCCCCGTAAAAAGAAATGGTGGTATCATTAGGACACTTCTTTGCAGTTTCATGTGGACACTTTGTGGTGCACTATAATGTATTAACTTTAGCACATATATTATGGTATTATTTATACATTTTAGGGTGGTATCATTTATGCACAATATTGTGGTATTATTTCAGTACTTTATGGTGGTAGTATTTTGGCACTGTATGGTGGTAGTATTTTGGCACAGTATGGTGGTAGTATTTTGGCACTCTATGGTGGTAATATTTTGGCACTGTATGGATGTAATATTTTGGCACTGTATGATGGTAGTATTTTGGCACAGTATGGTGGTAGTATTTTGGTACTCTATGGTGGTAATATTTTGGCACTGTATGGTGGTAGTATTTTGGTACTCTATGGTGGTAATATTTTGGCACTGTATGGATGTAATATTTTGGCACTGTATGGTGTTATTATTTTGGCACTGTATGGTGGTAGTATTTTGGCACTGTATGGTGGTAGTATTTTGGCACTGTATGGTGGTAGTATTTTGTCACTGTATGGTGGTAGTATTTTGCCGCTGTATGATGGTAGTATTTTGGCACTGTATGGTGGTAGTATTTTGGCACAGTATGGTGGTAGTATTTTGGCACTGTATGGTGGTAGTATTTTGCCGCTGTATGATGGTAGTATTTTGGCACTGTATGGTGGTAGTATTTTGGCACTGTATGGTGGTAGTATTTTGGCACAGTATGGTGGTAGTATTTTGACACAGTATGGTAGTAGTATTTTGGCACTGTATGGTGGTAGTATTTTGGCACTGTATGGTGGTAGTATTTTGGCACAGTATGGTGGTAGTATTTTGGCACTGTATGGTGGTAGTATTTTGGCACTGTATGGTGGTAGTATTTTGGCACTGTATGGTGGTAGTATTTTGGCACTGTATGGTGGTAGTATTTTGGCACAGTATGGTGGTAGTATTTTGACACAGTATTGTGGTAGTATTTTGGCACTGTATGGTGGTAGTATTTTGGCACTGTATGGTGGTAGTATTTTGGCACAGTATTGTGGTAGTATTTTGGCACTGTATGGTGGTAGTATTTTGGCACAGTATGGTGGTAGTATTTTGGCACTGTATGGTGGTAGTATTTTGGCACTGTATGGTGGTAGTATTTTGGCACAGTATGGTGGTAGTATTTTGACACAGTATTGTGGTAGTATTTTGGCACTGTATGGTGGTAGTATTTTGGCACTGTATGGTGGTAGTATTTTGGCACAGTATGGTGGTAGTATTTTGGCACAGCAGAATAGGTGATCATTTTCTGATTGTTGGTGGCCCCAGCGCTGGGACCCCAACCGATTGTGAGGAGGAACTTGAATGGAGTGGTGGTCATGCATGCGTCTGCCACTTCATTCCATGTTCATTGAGTATGATGGAAACAGCCGAGCACTGTACTCAGCTGCTTCCGTCCTTCCCAAAGACTTTGAATGAAGCGGCAGCGCGCATGCTTAACCGCCGCTCCATTCAATGTCCTCACTGCGGTTCAGACCCTGCTCTCTCGATTGGTGGGAGTCCCAGCGGTGGGGCCCGCAGTGATGAGGACGTTATCACCTATCCTGTGTATGGGTGATATTTTATGATTCTTGGGCAACCCCTTTAAGGCACTTTACTGCAGTTCCATGTGGACAGTGTTTGGTGCACTATAATGTGTAGTATTTTTTTGCGGCTATATGGAGATATTATTTGTGTGCTATATGGCGGAATTATTTGGTCACTATTCTTGTATTATTTGTGTGCTTTATGGTGGCATTATTTGGTCACTCGTATTATTTGTGTGCTATATGGTGGCATTATTTGGTCACTCTTTTTGTATTATTTGTGTGCTTTATGGCGGCATTATTTGGTCACTCTTCTTGTATGATTTGTGTGCTATATGGTGGCATTATTTAGTCACTCTTTTTGTATGATTTGTGTGCTATATGGTGGCATTATTTGGTCACTCTTCTTGTATGATTTGTGTGCTTTATGGTGGCATTATTTGGTCACTCTTCTTGTATGATTTGTGTGCTATATGGTGGCATTATTTGGTCACTCTTTTTGTATTATTTGTGTGCTTTATGGCGGCATTATTTGGTCACTCTTCTTGTATTATTTGTGTGCTTTATGGCGGCATTATTTGGTCACTCTTGAATTATTTGTGTGCTATATGGCGGCATTATTTGGTCACTCTTGTTGTATGATTTGTGTGCTATATGGTGGCTGTAATGATGGGTGTAAGGAAACAGACAAGTGAGCCCTAATCTACCCGCCACTCAGTCCCTGCCTACTTGTAACGACCCGCCCTAGGCGATGGGGTACAACTGGGCGACTGTCCCTACGCTCAATATGTGCACGACAGACAAACAGACAAGGGAACACAGAAGCAAGGGAAGCGGGGCAGTTGCCCACGGCAACACCGTGAGCAACAAGAGTGGTGAACGAGCCGAGTCAAACCAGGAGAGTACGAGGTACCAAACGAAGAGCAGGAGAGTAGTGAACAAGCCGAGTCAAACCAGGAGTGTACGAGGTACCAAACGAAGAGCAGGAGAGTAGTCAGTAAGCCGGGGTCAATATGAAGCAGGGTCAAATAGTTCAAGAAGCTGCAGCAGGGCCAGGAAACCAAACGAGAAGAATCACAAGCAAAGGAGGAACAGGAAAGGCAGGTATAAATAGACAGAGGGCGGGAGCTAGCTCCGTCTGGCCAGGCTGTGATAGGCTCTCCCACTCCTAAGCCTGCCATCCTGGGTGGTGGAAGATGGAGTCAGTCTCACAGATATAGAAGCAGGTGCAGACTGATTACCTATGGGCGTAGACACAGAAGCTGTGCCTGGCAGATCCTTAACAGCGGCATTATTTGGTCACTCTTCTTGTATTATTTGTGTGCTATATGGTGGCATTATTTGGTCACTCTTCTTGTATTATTTGTGTGCTATATGGTGGCATTATTTGGTCACTCTTGTATTATTTGTGTGCTATATGGTGGCATTATTTGGTCACTCTTGTATTATTTGTGTGCTATATGGTGGCATTATTTGGTCACTCTTTTTGTATTATTTGTGTGCTATATGGTGGCATTATTTGGTCACTCTTTTTGTATTATTTGTGTGCTATATGGCGGCATTATTTGGTCACTCTTCTTGTATTATTTGTGTGCTTTATGGTGCCATTATTTGGTCACTCTTGTATTATTTGTGTGCTATATGGTGCCATTATTTGGTCACTCTTGTATTATTTGTGTGCTATATGGCGGCATTATTTGGTCACTCTTGTATTATTTGTGTGCTATATGGTGGCATTATTTGGTCACTCTTGTATTATTTGTGTGCTATATGGTGGCATTATTTGGTCACTATTCTTGTATTATTTGTGTGCTTTATGGCGGCATTATTTCGTCACTCTTGTATTATTTGTGTGCTTTATGGTGGCATTATTTGGTCACTCGTATTATTTGTGTGCTTTATGGTGGCATTATTTGGTCACTCTTCTTGTATTATTTGTGTGCTATATGGTGGCATTATTTGGTCACTCTTCTTGTATTATTTGTGTGCTATATGGTGGCATTATTTGGTCACTCTTCTTGTATGATTTGTGTTCTATATGGTGGCATTATTTGGTCACTCTTCTTGTATTATTTGTGTGCTTTATGGCGGCATTATTTGGTCACTCTTGTATTATTTGTGTGCTATATGGCGGCATTATTTGGTCACTTCTTGTAGTATTTGTGTGCTATATGGTGGCATTATTTGGTCACTCTTCTTGTATTATTTGTGTGCTATATGGTTGCATTATTTGGTCACTCTTTTTGTATTATTTGTGTGCTATATGGCGGCATTATTTGGTCACTCTTCTTGTATTATTTGTGTGCTATATGGTGCCATTATTTGGTCACTCTTCTTGTATTATTTGTGTGCTATATGGTGGCATTATTTGGTCACTCTTGTGTTATTTGTGTTCTATATGGTGGCATTATTTGGTCACTCTTCTTGTATTATTTGTGTGCTTTATGGTGGCATTATTTGGTCACTCTTCTTGTATTATTTGTGTGCTATATGGTGGCATTATTTGGTCACTCTTCTTGTATTATTTGTGTGCTTTATGGCGGCATTATTTGGTCACTCTTCTTGTATTATTTGTGTGCTTTATGGTGGCATTATTTGGTCACTTCTTGTATTATTTGTGTGCTATATGGTGGCATTATTTGGTCACTCTTGTGTTATTTGTGTGCTATATGGTGGCATAATTTGGACCTAGTATAGTGGTATTATTTGTGAACTGTCATACTTACCAACATTTGAAAACCTTTGAGAACAGCCCATGAACACCCCCAAAACAAAAAACTCATTTTCTTTTTTTTAGGAAATTAGAATTGACTCTTGCAGTCAGGTTCATGGGGCAGTCCGGTGAAAACTGGGACTTTGGCAAATATGCACAGTATTTTGGCACTGTATGGAGGTAATATCTTGGCACTATGTGGAGGTAATATTTTGGCACTGTATGGTGGTAGGGTTTTGGCACTATATGGTGGTAGTATTTTGGCACTGTATGCAGGTAATATTTTGGCACTATGTGGAGGTAATATTTTGGCACTGTATGGTGGTGGTATTTTGGCAACCTATGATGGTAGTATTTTGGCACTATATGGTGGTAGTATTTTGGCACTCTATGCAGGTAATATTTTGGCACTGTATGGTGGTAATATTTTGGCACTACGTGGAGGTAGTATTTTGACACTGTATAATAGTAGTATTTGAGCACTGTATGGTGGCAGTATTTTGGCACTGTATGGTGGTGGTATTTTGGCAACCTATGCTGGTAGTATTTTGGCACTCTATGGTGGTAATATTTTGGCACTGTATGGTGGTAGTATTTTGGCACTGTATGAAGGCAATATTTTGGCACTCTATGGAGGTCTTATTGTGCCACTGTATGGAGGTAATATTTTGGCACTATGTGGTGGTAATATTTTGACACTGTATGATGGCAGCATTTTAGCACTGTACAATAGTAGTATTTTGTCACTCTATGGTGGCAGTATTTTGTCACTGTATAACAGTAGTATTTTGGCACTATATGGTGGTAGTATTTTGGCACTGTATAATAGTAGTATTTGGGCACTGTATGGTGGTAGTATTTGGGCACTGTATAATAGTAGTATTTTGTCACTCTATAGTGGTAGTATTTTGACACTGTTTGGTGGTAGTATTTTGGCACTGTATGGTGGTAGTATTTTGTCACTCTATGGTTGTAATATTTTGGAACTGTATGGTGGCAGTATTTTGTCACTCTATGGTGGTAATATTTCGGCACTGTATGGTGGTAGTATTTTGTCACTCTATGGTGGTAATATTTTGGCACTGTATGGTGGTAGTATTAGAACACCGTATGGTGGTAGTATTTTGGCACTATATGGAGGTAGTATTTTGGCACTGTATGTTGGTAGTATTAGAACACTGTCTGGTGATTATCAAGGCACTTCTTTGCAGTTCTATGTGAGCATCTTATGGTGCACTATAATGTGTAGTATTTTTTGTACATATATGGAGGAATTATTTGGACATAACTTGGTGACATTATTTGGTCACTCTGCTGATTTTGGCACTGTATGGTGGTAGTATTTGGGCACTATATGGGGGTAGTATTTTGGCACTGTATAATAGTAGTATTTTGGCACTGTATGGTGGTAGTATTTTGGCACTATATAATAGTAGTATTTTGTCACTCTATGGTGGTAGTATTTTGACACTGTTTGGTGGTAGTATTTTGGCACTGTATGGTGGTAGTATTTTGGCACTATATAATAGTAGTATTTTGGCACTGTATGGTGGTAGTATTTTGGCACTATATAATAGTAGTATTTTGGCACTGTATGGTGGTAGTATTTTGGCACTATATAATAGTAGTATTTTGTCACTCTATGGTGGTAGTATTTTGGCACTGTTTGGTGGTAGTATTTTGGCACTGTATGGTGGTAGTATTTTGGCACTGTATAATAGTAGTATTTTGTCACTCTATGGTGGTAGTATTTTGACACTGTTTGGTGGTAGTATTTTGGCACTGTATGGTGGTAGTATTTTGGCACTGTATGGCGGTAGTATTTTGGCACTGTATGGTGGTAGTATTTTGTCACTCTATGGTGGTAGTATTTTGACACTGTTTGGTGGTAGTATTTTGGCACTGTATGGTGGTAGTATTTTGGCACTGTATAATAGTAGTATTTTGGCACTCTATGGTGGTAGTATTTTGGCACTGTATGGTGGTAGTATTTTGGCACTGTATGGTGGTAGTATTTTGACACTGTTTGGTGGTAGTATTTTGGCACTGTATGGTGGTAGTATTTTGGCACTGTATGGTGGTAGTATTTTCACACTGTATGGTGCTAGTATTTTCACACTGTATGGTGGTAGTATTTTGGCACTGTATGGTGGTAGTATTTTGGCACTGTATGGTGCTAGTATTTTCACACTGTATGGTGCTAGTATTTTCACACTGTATGGTGCTAGTATTTTCACACTGTATGGTGGTAGTATTTTGGCAATATATGATGGTAGTATTTTGGCACTGTACAATAGTAGTATTTTGGCACTGTATGGTGGTAATATTTGGACATAGCATGGCATTATTAGGGCACTGCTGTCCAGTATAATGTGGGCAGTGTATGGTACACTATAATGTGGTATTTTTTGCACATGGTGTAGCAGTTTTATATTCATCCAACTATACAATGTCTGACAACGCTCTTATATTAGTAACTAGTAATACCGGCGATGTGTTGGTTCACTATTTAGTACCCTATTTCCTGTTGTAGACCGGTTTCTGGATGATATTTGCTCGCCCCATCGTGATTGACCTGCAGAGTCCATATGTCTTGTCCTCTTATAACTCACCAGCTCGTATTGTGTTCACAGGACTCCACCGGCCGAGCTGCTGATAACATATGTTCAGAACCCCCACAGGAAAGTGTCCGGACGGCTGATGATTGTATCACAGCCAATCATCTGCCAGACACATATGGACAGACCCGAGTAACAGTCCCTGCTTCATAATAAGATATTAAATCCATCTGTGCTGTTGACTGTTCTAATATTTTTGAGGGATTATCTGGAAGTATCGGTTTATTAGATTTGTAATCTTCAACCTTTCATTCTCATTGGTTATATATTAAAATCTGTGTCTTAGATCTTGTTTGTATCGTTTTCACAGAGTAGATAAGACTCTCGTTCCCTGGAAACCATCAACAAGCTGGCTAGCTGCTGCTGATGGATCTTACTGTATATTACAATTCTGTTTACTTTATTGCTTGTGTCTCCATTTAGTACATGATGAAGTTCTGCTGTGAATAGATTTTGGGTCTGATTGTTCCCCTGCAGCTCAGATCATTAAAGGGCCGGTGTCCAGTTTTATGTTAATAAAGCTTAATCGCCGATAAGCGAAAAGTTCTACAACCTTCTTAAATACTTTGTGTTTCAATATCTCACCATTTTCAAGCTCTTCTTGCTGTCAGTGAATAAAAACATTTATCTTTAGATGATGAGACACAATCTTGACCTAGTCCTGCTTAGGCAACTGGGGGTTTGTTACAGTGTCAGGCAATCCTCTATGAGCTAAACACAGCAGTAGCACAAATCTCGCTCCTAGACTCCAGATCAAAACTGAAATACTCTGTGCTGCTGTGGCAGTTGTATTATTGTAACAATCCTGTCTATGATATCACGTCCTGGTCAAACGTTTGCAGGTGTCAAGCAATGGGCATCGGTGTCATAACGCTGTGCCGCCATCTCGTAGGCTCCGGGGGAGGGGGCTCAGGGCCACAGCTGATATTTGCAGTGCAGCATTTATTTCACTTGTTTTCCGATGTTCCAATCTTCCCAGAACCTCCTGCTTGTTCTTATGGTCTACGGAGATTTTCTAACCACAATGAATATTTTCCCAGAATCCTTTTGCGCCCGGATTAACAGGATTATAGAGAATCAATGTGCTGCATCTGGGAACCAGGAACTATATGGACTGGGCGATCCCTGTGATTATATATATAGTGTCTATTATAAGGTAAGGGGGGTGTAAGGCTCAGTACCAGGGCGCCAGTCAGTGCCTTCTAACAATACCCCATCAAAGTGCCAGTGAAAGGATCATCCAACAGTGCCCATCACAACAGTGCCCATCACAACAGTGCCAATCACAACAGTGCAAATCACAACAGTGCCAATCACAACAATGCCAATCACAACAGTGTCCATCACAACAGTGCCCATCACAACAGTGCCCATCACAACAGTGCCCATCACAACAGTGCCCATCACAACAGTGCCCATCACAACAGTGCCCATCACAACAGTGCCCATCACAACAGTGCCAATCACAACAGTGCAAATCACAACAGTGCCCATCACAACAGTGCCCATCACAACAGTGCCAATCACAACAGTGCCCATCACAACAGTGCAAATCACAACAGTGCCCATCACAACAGTGCCCATCACAACAGTGCCAATCACAACAGTGCCCATCACAACAGTGCCAATCACAACAGTGCCAATCACAACAGTGCCCATCACAACAGTGCCCATCACAATAGTGCCAATCACAACAGTGCCCATCACAACAGTGCCCATCACAACAGTGCCCATCACAACAGTGCAAATCACAACAGTCTATCTATCTATCTATCTATCTATCTATCTATCTATCTATCTATCTATCTATCTATCTAATATCTATCTATCTATCTATCTATCTATCTATCTATCTATCTATCTATCTATCTATCTATCTCATATCTATCTCTCTATCTCATATCTATCTATCTATCTATCTATCTATCTATCTATCTATCTATCTATCTATCTATCTATCTATCTATCTATCTCATATCTATCTATCTATCTCATATCTATCTATCTATCTATCTATCTATCTATCTATCTATCTATCTATCTATCTATCTATCTATCTATCTATCTATCTATCTATCTATCTATCTATCTATCTATCTCATATCTATCTAATATCTATCTATCTATCTATCTATCTATCTATCTATCTATCTATCTCATATCTATCTATCTATCTATCTATCTATCTATCTATCTATCTATCTATCTATCTCATATCTATCTATCTATCTATCTATCTATCTATCTATCTATCTATCTATCTATCTATCTATCTATCTATCTATCTATCTATCATCTATCTCATATCTATCTATCTATCTATCTATCTATCTCATATCTATCTATCTATCTATCTATCTATCTCATATCTATCTATCTATCTATCTATCTATCTATCTATCTATCTATCTATCTATCTATCTATCTATCTATCTATCTATCTATCTATCTATCTATCTATCTCATATCTATCTATCTATCTATCTATCTATCTATCTATCTATCTAATCTATTACAATAAGCGCAGGATCCCACACTCCTAATTACAGTCCATTCTAACAGGTCTTTATTGACCGCACATCCGACATGTCCCTTGATTGGATCTTCCGGCTGCTGCGGAGAGATCATTACACAGCAGAGATTTCCTTCCTCCATTCATCGCTTTACACTCCACAAGCTGCAGACAATTGTTATGCCAGTCCTGTCCCCATCCGTACACAACACGTCGGAGGCGGCGGAGCCAACCGGGCATGGCAAAAAAATAAAAAATACAAACTAATAGTGTCTGTGTCTGAGGGTTTTGATGCGGCAGAGGCAGAGGCTGCGGCTTTCACTGCATCAAATTGTGGTTTGTAGAGGAGCGGTGAGGAGAGAGGCGGGCGGGCGGGGAGGAGGGGGATGGAGCCGGTCGCATTGGAGAGGGAGAATGATGAGAAAATGTATTTAGAGGCAGCGCGCACCTCCGTGCTCCTGAGCGATGTCAGCGCGCACTGTTAAACGGATTATGTGCGGACTGACAGCAGCAGCAGCAGCCACATAGGAAGACGGAGCCGCGGCATTGTGAAGAGCGAGCCACAGCCGGCCACTGCAGGCCTTCTCATGGATAATATATTCCTGTAAGTACCAACCGCCACCCATCGCTGCTTTATGCCAAGGATAAGACCCGGCGCTCAGATGCTGCGTCTCGACCCTTCTGGGCCATTGCTTTTACATGCATAGGGTGTGCGGGCTCATTACCCTTCATCCCTAATCCTGCGATATCTCCTGCAGCCATCACATCATCTATTCATCTACCACCCCCGACAGCCATGAAAGAAATCGCTTTTAGAATGGTTGAGATTGCAGTAGGGCAGGGGTGTTTTTTTTTTTAAGGGAGGAGGGGTCTTGGGGATGGAGGATAAAAATATAGACTAATTCCTGTGAAAAATGAATCAAGGTACATGTCTGCTTTAGTATGGAATATTAGGGCTCTGTCCCTTTAAGAGATCATAGATTGATGTTTGTTTTTTTCATTTGAATCCTAAACATAATAATAGGGAATAAAAAAAAGGTAGAAAGTGGCGGATGTGATGAGTGTCTGACCCATATCAGGGTGCTCCGAAATGAATTAGATATTTTTTGATATTATTATAAGTGATATTATATTATTATTATTAGATTATTATTATTATTATTATTAGATTATTATTATTATTAGATTATTATTAGATTATTATTAGATTATTATTATTATTAGATTATTATTATTATTAGATTATTATTATTATTAGATTATTATTATTATTATTAGATTATTATTATTATTAGATTATTATTATTATTATTATTATTATTACATTATTATTATTCTCAATATTATTATTATTATTATTATTATTATTGTTATTATTATTATTATTATTATATTTATTATTATTTATATTATTATTATTATTATTATTGTTATTATTATTACTATTATTTTTTTCATTAATTTTAAATAATCTCTTTAAATGAAAACATCTTAAGTAGGTAAAAAATAAAAAATAAAACCATGTATAATAATAATAATAATAATAATAATAATAATAATAATAATAATAATAATAATAATAATCTAATAATAATAATAATAATAATAATATTGAGAATAATAATAATAATAATAATAATAATAATAATAATAATAACAATAATAATAATAATAATAATAATAATATTGAGAATAATAATAATAATAATAATAATCTAATAATAAAAATAATAATGTAATAATAATAATCTAATAATAATAATAATAATAATCTAATAATAATAATAATAATAATCTAATAATAATAATAATCTAATAATAATAATAATAATAATAATCTAATAATAATAATAATCTAATAATAATAATAATAATAATAATAATCTAATAATAATAATCTAATAATAATAATAATAATAATCTAATAATAATAATATTGATAATAATAATAATAATAATAATCTAATAATAATAATAATAATCTAATAATAATAATAATAATAATCTAATAATAATAATAATAATAATAATAATCTAATAATAATAATAATAATCTAATAATAATAATAATATTGATAATAATAATAATAATCTAATAATAATAATAATCTAATAATAATAATATTGATAATAATAATAATGTATAAATGTTTTCGGAATCTTTCTCTTTAAGATGTTCCTCTGTCACTATTTTTTATTCAGAGTAATTATTGTAAATAATTATAAAATGATTAATATAATGATGAGTAATGATAATAATATAATAATAAATAATGTAATAGTAATAATATGATAATATATTTGTATTTATTATTTTTATTATTATTATTATTTGTTTTAATGATAATTATATTTGATTTGACTCATAATAAAGAATAATGTAAATAATGTATAGAGACACTAAAATTCTCAATCTTGTTACTTTTAACATGAAAATGATACTTTGAAATGAATTAAAACATAATTATTATTATTTCTACTGATAAAATACTTGTCATTTTTGGGCGTTTTTTTCCCATTATAAAATGAATAATAAATTTAAAGGAAGAGATTTGATTAATTCTGTCCTAAATTTAGACCGGATAAAACGAGCCCAGACAGGCGCCTAATGAATCGCAGTGACGCACGCTGTTTGATAAATATGGCGCATCTTGCTAGACATGTAAAACACTTTTCGCTTCCTCCCGCCACCTCTTGGCTGCGCTACTTCACACCACTAGTTTGTGCAAAAAAACGGCCCACGGCGTTAGTAAATCAGGAGCATTTTTACGACTCCTCTTAGCCACGCCCCTTTTTCTAGACACTTCAAAACCGGTGAATGTGGTGTAAAAAGTGTCTGACTGTCTGGTCTGGTCTCATCCGCTCTAACTTTAAGACATCGATCTCCCCGCAGCGCGATCACAGCCGGAGAGGGGGGGGGGAGGGGGGATTCAGCCCTTAGGGTTAAAATATAAAGTCAGATATGAAGTGAGAATTCTGCACGGAAATAAAAATCATAATTCTGAGATAAACACAATTAGTCAGGATTCTCACGTCTTATGTAAGAATTTGGACCGTTTATCTAATTTGCTTTCAATTTTAATTTCAACATTCCTCTAGGAAATTTTGATTGTAGCGAAAAAAAATATTTATTGAAATTTGAGGGTACATTTTTAAACCCAGACTGTAAACCTTCCAAATGAACCCCTGAAATGGATAATCAGTGAATGTTACATTTCGGGAGTGGTGTTTACCCCATGTCGGACAGTGGAGGTTTACAGGTGGAGTCCTACTTTATCCTCCATAGTCTTAAATGGGTAAATCCGCTGAACATCTGTAGTCTGAGAGCTCTAATAATTTGGGGCCTCGTTACTTCCACTTTTGCCAGATCATCGGGATCTGACTTTTAAAGGTTTTTAACAACTTGACAAATGTTTCATGACAGCCTTGTCCACAGAGCTCACAATCTGGAGGACGAGAGATTAAAGTGGAGCTTAAAAGGTTTTGGTCACAATGATTGGACCGTTCACATTTATTACACCTAGAGGATGCAATGCTCCCAGTAAACAACTAAAGGGCCATCAGAAAAATCACTTGCCCCATATGCCCCTCCCCATGTGAACTCACTGAGGTATATCTGTACAGCGGTCAGAGCTCCATTTTTCATATATACGCCAAATATCCTGAATCCCGTCACACATTTATCAACTTACATGATAAAATTCTGCTACCTGAAGCCACCACTAGAGGGAGTTCAGGAGCTTACTGCATACTATTTATACATTGAACTCAATAATAACACAGTATGTAGTGAGCTCCCCCTAGTGGCGGCTGCAGACAACAGAATCCTTTAAAATAACTCTATAGGAGCTGTTTATATATAGCTGTGTGTAGTGAGCTCCCTCTAGTAGTGGCTGCAAGCAGTAGAATGATCTCATGTAACTCTATGGGAGCTGTATATATCTGTATGTAGTGAGCTCCCCCTAGCTGCGGCTGCAGGCAGTAGAATGTATCATGTAACTCTATGGGAGCTGTATATATCTGTATGTAGTGAGCTCCCTCTAGTGGTGGCTGCAGGTAGAATAATGTTATCATGTAACTCTATGGGAGCTGTATATATCTGTATGTAGTGAGCTCCCTCTAGTGGTGGCTGCAGGTAGAATAATGTTATCATGTAACTCTATGAGAGCTGTATATATCTGTATGTAGGGAGCTCCCCCTAGTGGTGGCTGCAGGCAGCAGAATGTTATCATGTAACTCTATGGGAGCTGTATATATCTGTATGTATTGAGCTCCCCCTAGTGGTGGCTGCAGGCAGCAGAATGTTATCATGTAACTCTATGAGAGCTGTGTATATATATATGTTTGTAGTGAGCTCCCCCTAGTGGTGGCTGCAGGCAGCAGAATGTTATCATGTAACTCTATGGGAGCTGTATATATCTGTATGTATTGAGCTCCCCCTAGTGGTGGCTGCAGGCAGCAGAATGTTATCATGTAACTCTATGAGAGCTGTGTATATATATATGTTTGTAGTGAGCTCCCCCTAGTGGTGGCTGCAGGCAGCAGAATGTTATCATGTAACTCTATGGGAGCTGTATATATCTGTATGTAGTGAGCTCCCCCTAGTGGTGGCTGCAGGCAGCAGAATGTTATCATGTAACTCTATGGGAGCTGTATATATCTGTATGTAGTGAGCTCCCCCTAGTGGTGGCTGCAGGTAGAATAATGTTATCATGTAACTCTATGGGAGCTGTATATATATATGTATGTAGTGAGCTCCCTCTAGTGGTGGCTGCAGGCAGCAGAATGTTATCATGTAACTCTATGGGAGCTGTATATATCTGTATGTAGTGAGCTCCCCCTAGTGGTGGCTGCAGGTAGAATAATGTTATCATGTAACTCTATGGGAGCTGTATATATATATGTATGTAGTGAGCTCCCTCTAGTGGTGGCTGCAGGCAGCAGAATGTTATCATGTAACTCTATGGGAGCTGTATATATCTGTATGTAGTGAGCTCCCCCTAGTGGTGGCTGCAGGTAGAATAATGTTATCATGTAACTCTATGGGAGCTGTATATATATATATATATATATATATATATGTATGTAGTGAGCTCCCTCTAGTGGTGGCTGCAGGCAGCAGAATGTTATCATGTAACTCTCTGGCCGATATTTATTGACCGCTATTTTATGCACTTGTTTCAATTTAAAGCCACAAACCTGTTTATTACTTTTTCGCATAACCGGCTGTCCATGTGCCACTTCATGAAATCTGCATCAGCCAGGAGCTGGCATAGGTCTCAGTTATAATGTATGTCAGTTTCTGGTGTAAGTTATAGCAAACACAATGGGCCGCAGGTGGCCACGCCCATTTCTCTAAACTCTACCTCCTTTTTAAAAGTCGTGAGAGCGGCGGAAATTGCCCAAAAGTTGTGACTTTTAAATACAATGTCTATACACAGGATTTGGAGCTCGGGATCAGAATAAGCCGATCTCCGACCGCTATAATATGCAGAATATTGGACCTAAAAATGACCTGATGATAAAAAGAGGAGAAACGACCTGGAAAATGTATACGGATGGATTTACTTATATATTATATTATATACTGTGAGTGTTTGCTGCACGGGGAAGCGTGGTCCAGGGACGAGGTGCAGCACATGAGACATCATGGAAGAGATAGAGGTGATGAGTGAGGAAGATTATTCTACAGGGATTCAGGGATTCACTGAAAAGTCTCAGGGATTCACTGAAATCACACAGATGCAGCAGGGCTGAGTTTGTCATTTGGCCCAATGCGTATTGCTATCACAGTGTTTTCCATAAGGCTGCAGGTAACATCTGTTGAGTCCATAAGTAACAGTTACATGACGAGTTTAGCTCTGCTACATCCGCATACTGTGTGTGGATCTACCTTATGACATTCTCATCATGCACAAGATGTAGGTTGCCCCCTGGTTCTCAGGAATATGCAGGTGTGATGCTACAATAAGTATACACGCCCGCAATTGTTGACTTGTGCTGATTAGCACCAACTGTAAATGACTGATGTAGCAGTGCTCCGGGGGTGGGGGCTGCAGCCTTCCCTATAGGGACCGTGTTCAGAAGGCCGGGAATGCAGAGCAGCGTTGGCTCCTGGTGCTGGAGTCCTCAGATTGGAGGCTGATCTGCTGCTTTCTTGATTAGGTCTTAGAATCACCAATGAATTTATGACGAGAACCAATCATTATCTGTGTTGTATGTTGCACAAATTTAACCTGATCATCCGACCGGATGTGGTGCAGGACAGGACCTGTCTTAGGGGAGTGAACCTGTGCATAGCGGTATTATTTACACATTGTAAAGCAGTTATTACATTACTTTATGTATGTAGCTGTATGTGGTCACTGTGTGACAGTATTATTTATACATGGTATAGTGCTACTATTAGATTACTTTATGTATGGAGCTGTATGTGGTCACTGTATGGCAGTATTATTTATACATGGTATAGTGCTACTATTAGATTACTTTATGTATAGAGCTGTATGTGGTCACTGTGTGACAGTATTATTTATACATGGTATAGTGCTACTATTAGATTACTTTATGTATGGAGCTGTATGTGGTCACTGTATGGCAGTATTATTTATACATGGTATATCACTACTATTAGATTACTTTATATATGGAGCTGTATGTGGTCACTGTATGGCAGTATTATTTATACATGGTATAGTGCTACTATTAGATTACTTTATGTATGGAGCTGTATGTGGTCACTGTATGGCAGTATTATTTATACATGGTATATCACTACTATTAGATTACTTTATGTATGGAGCTGTATGTAGTCTCTGTATGACAGTATTATTTATACATGGTATAGCACTACTATTAGATTACTTTATGTATGGAGCTGTATGCAGTCTCTGTATGCTGGTATTATTTATACATGGTATATCACTACTATTAGATTACATTATGTATGGAGCTGTATGTGGTCACTGTATGGCAGTATTATTTATACATGGTATAGCACTACTATTAGATTACTTTATGTATGGAGCTGTATGCAGTCTCTGTATGCTGGTATTATTTATACATGGTATATCACTACTATTAGATTACTTTATGTATGTATCTGTATGTGGTCACTGTGTGGCAGTATTATTTATACATGGTATATCACTACTATTAGATTACTTTATGTATGGAGCTGTATGTGGTCACTGTATGGCAGTATTATTTATACATGGTATATCACTACTATTAGATTACTTTATGTATGGAGCTGTATGTGGTCACTGTATGGCAGTATTATTTATACATGGTATATCACTACTATTAGATTACTTTATGTATGGAGCTGTATGTGGTCACTGTATGGCAGTATTATTTATACATGGTATAGCACTACTATTAGATTACTTTATGTATGTAGATGTATGTGGTCACTGTGTGGCAGTATTATTTATACATGGTATAGCACTACTATTATATTACTTTATGTATGTATCTGTATATGGTCACTGTGTGGCAGTATTATTTATACATGGTATAGCACTACTATTAGATTACTTTATGTATGGGGCTGTATGTGGTCACTGTGTGGCAGTATTATTTATACATGGTATATCACTACTATTAGATTACTTTATGTATGTAGCTGTATGTGGTCACTGTGTGGCAGTATTATTTATACATGGTATATCACTACTATTAGATTACTTTATGTATGTAGCTGTATGTGGTCTCTGTATGGCAGTATTATTTATACATGGTATATCACTACTATTAGATTACTTTATGTATGGGGCTGTATGTGGTCACTGTATGGTGGTATTATTTATACATGGTATATCACTACTATTAGATTACTTTATGTATGGAGCTGTATGTGGTCACTGTGTGGCAGTATTATTTATACATGGTATAGCACTACTATTAGATTACTTCATGTATGTAGATGTATGTGGTCACTGTGTGGCAGTATTATTTATACATGGTATAGTCCTACTATTAGATTACTTTATGTATGTAGCTGTATATGGTCACTGTATGGCAGTATTATTTATACATGGTATATCACTACTATTAGATTACTTTATGTATGTAGCTGTATGTGGTCTCTGTATGGCAGTATTATTTATACATGGTATAGCACTACTATTATATTACTTTATGTATGGAGTTGTATGTGGTCACTGTGTGGCAGTATTATTTATACATGGTATATCACTGCTATTAGATTACTTTATGTATGGAGCTGTATGTGGTCACTGTGTGGCAGTATTATTTATACATGGTATATCTCTACTATTAGATTACTTCATGTATGTAGATGTATGTGGTCACTGTGTGGCAGTATTATTTATACATGGTACATCACTGCTATTAGATTACTTTAGGTATGTATCTGTATGTGGTCACTGTATGGCAGTATTATTTATACATGGTATATCACTGCTATTGGATTACTTTAGGTATGTATCTGTATGTGGTCACTGTATGGCAGTATTATTTATACATGTTATATCACTACTATTAGATTACTTTATGTATGTAGCTGTATGTGGTCACTGTGTGGCAGTATTATTTATACATGGTATATCACTGCTATTAGATTACTTTAGGTATGTATCTGTATGTGGTCACTGTATGGCAGTATTATTTATACATGGTATATCACTACTATTAGATTACTTTATGTATGTAGCTGTATGTGGTCACTGTGTGGCAGTATTATTTATACATTGTATATCACTACTATTAGATTACTTTATGTATGTATCTGTATGTGGTCACTGTATGACGGTATTATTTATACATGGTATATCACTACTATTAGATTACTTTATGTATGTAGCTGTATGTGGTCACTGTGTGGCAGTATTATTTATACATGGTATATCACTACTATTAGATTACTTTATGTATGTATCTGTATGTGGTCACTGTGTGGCAGTATTATTTATACATGGTATAGTGCTACTATTAGATTACTTTATGTATGGAGCTGTATGTGGTCTCTGTATGACAGTATTATTTATACATGGTATATCACTACTATTAGATTACTTTATGTATGGAGCTGTATGTGGTCACTGTGTGGCAATATTATTTATACATGGTATATCACTACTATTAGATTACTTTATGTATGGAGCTGTATGTGGTCACTGTGTGGCAGTATTATTTATACATGGTATATCACTACTATTAGATTACTTTATGCATAGAGCTGTATGTGGTCACTGTGTGGCAGTATTATTTATACATGGTATATCACTACTATTAGATTACTTCATGTATGTAGATGTATGTGGTCACTGTATGGCAGTATTATTTATACATGGTATATCACTACTATTAGATTACTTTATGTATGGAGCTGTATGTGGTCACTGTGTGGCAGTATTATTTATACATGGTATATCACTGCTATTAGATTACTTTATGTATGTATCTGTATGTGGTCACTGTATGACGGTATTATTTATACATGGTATATCTCTACTATTAGATTACTTCATGTATGTAGATGTATGTGGTCACTGTGTGGCAGTATTATTTATACATGGTACATCACTGCTATTAGATTACTTTAGGTATGTATCTGTATGGGGTCACTGTATGGCAGTATTATTTATACATGGTATATCACTGCTATTGGATTACTTTAGGTATGTATCTGTATGTGGTCACTGTATGGCAGTATTATTTATACATGTTATATCACTACTATTAGATTACTTTATGTATGTAGCTGTATGTGGTCACTGTGTGGCAGTATTATTTATACATGGTATATCACTGCTATTAGATTACTTTAGGTATGTATCTGTATGTGGTCACTGTATGGCAGTATTATTTATACATGGTATATCACTACTATTAGATTACTTTATGTATGTAGCTGTATGTGGTCACTGTGTGGCAGTATTATTTATACATTGTATATCACTACTATTAGATTACTTTATGTATGTATCTGTATGTGGTCACTGTATGACGGTATTATTTATACATGGTATATCACTACTATTAGATTACTTTATGTATGTAGCTGTATGTGGTCACTGTGTGGCAGTATTATTTATACATGGTATATCACTACTATTAGATTACTTTATGTATGTATCTGTATGTGGTCACTGTGTGGCAGTATTATTTATACATGGTATAGTGCTACTATTAGATTACTTTATGTATGGAGCTGTATGTGGTCTCTGTATGACAGTATTATTTATACATGGTATATCACTACTATTAGATTACTTTATGTATGGAGCTGTATGTGGTCACTGTGTGGCAATATTATTTATACATGGTATATCACTACTATTAGATTACTTTATGTATGGAGCTGTATGTGGTCACTGTGTGGCAGTATTATTTATACATGGTATATCACTACTATTAGATTACTTTATGCATAGAGCTGTATGTGGTCACTGTGTGGCAGTATTATTTATACATGGTATATCACTACTATTAGATTACTTCATGTATGTAGATGTATGTGGTCACTGTATGGCAGTATTATTTATACATGGTATATCACTACTATTAGATTACTTTATGTATGGAGCTGTATGTGGTCACTGTGTGGCAGTATTATTTATACATGGTATATCACTGCTATTAGATTACTTTATGTATGTATCTGTATGTGGTCACTGTATGACGGTATTATTTATACATGGTATATCTCTACTATTAGATTACTTTATGTATGGAGCTGTATGTGGTCACTGTGTGGCAGTATTATATATACATGGTATATCACTACTATTAGATTACTTTATGTAGGTAGTTGTTATATAGTCACTGTATGACAATAATATTTATACACGGTTTAGGGCTACTTTTAGATTTCTTTATAGTAGTTATTGGGTGGCACTGTATCGCCTTGTACTGTATGGCACTATATTACTGTTGGCCAACATATGGAACTGATATCTTACAGCATGCGACTTATAATGAGGCACAGTTTGGTCTGGTTACTTTTACATTGTATGACTACATCATTTGGGGAGCGCCAACAGAACGTACCGCAGAGGTTCCCACCTGAGGTTAGGCCGGCCCTGCTGCATGGTAATTCCAGGATCAAATGTAATTCTGTCTGTCCCTGGTAGAGATGATGCAGAAGAGCTTCCCTATCCCGTACGACAAACCTGTATAAGTATCCAAGGAATCCCCAATTGTTTCATAATGCACCACATTTTGGGGTCTCAGACCCTTCTTCAGACATAATACCAATCACTTATATCATTATTATTGTCTTTCTTCACTTTCCGCAGCACAATGTAGGAAATAGGACTCCAGTCATAACAAGGGCCGGTCATTATCTCGTCGTACACGGCGCCAAATTTCACTCGATTGTCCGATCGGGTTAAAAAAAAAAACGGAAAGTTCTGTGTTGATTTAAGTCTACATTGAATGTTGCCTTCTGCCGTTTTCCATCTACCGGTCGTTCCCGTATGAGATCAGTGGACATTAGCCGGGAGCTCGCGCCCCGCGGTCTGCGCAGTCACGACGCGGCTACGGATTAGAAGCGGTGAACAGCTTGGGAGTTGTTTAATGCATGAATCCGCCGGCCGAGCATCCGATCTCTCCGGTTCTTGCGGCGATTCCATAATTAGATGATCACTGATACGGGGATTAGGTCTGGAGGAGATTAATATCATTAATAAGGAAGGAGATCTGGAGCTGGAAACACGAGCAGATTGTGTGATAATAAATTCACGGGGGCGCAGCTGCTGTCTCTCCATGAAGTGACTTATCCTGGAACTCGACGAGCACGTCCGTAACACACCGCAGGGACCGTATATAAAGACATATCAAATATGGCGCACGGTCGACGCAACATGTTCATCCCATGGATTTCTTGTCCCCACGGATACAAATTACACAAGAATAGAGCCGGCGATTATCAGGATGTGGAGTCATTACTTTCCTGCCTGAAATAAGAGGAAACAGTTCACTCTTCTGCTCCTTTTCCTCTACTGCTCTAGCTGTGTGTCAGTCCTCACTGTTGTAGAATTCTATTCATGAAACAAGAAGCACAGGAGGAAGAGAAGTCCGGGCCCGTGCCGGGTAGAGGAGCGCGTGAGGGCATGGAGTTGTGACTTCATGAATCCATTCTATAAAGCGCAGCCTGTGGCAGCCATGTTTTTGGGGCTCTTTGACATTATGTTACTGATAGAGTTCATGGTGTGATATATTATTAAGCGGTTTCATATCTGCCTGAGTATTTCCGTTTTTTCGTTCCATCAAAGGAAGAAAAAAAGGAAAATAGCGGAAGTTCACATGATGGACAGCAACGGCTCTCAATGGACCCCTTTGATTTTAATGGGGTCCGTTGGGTTTCTGTCGTGGTGTCCGTTATTTTACCAGAAAATAAAGTGCTCCATGCTGCGCTATTTTTTTTGCGCCATTTTTTCCAGAAGATGTGAATGAAGCCTTTTACGGTAGACACTTAAATAAATATGACCTGTACCTTTAATTGTGCGGACAGATTTAAAGGAAGATTCCAGGCATGACTTTGTTATGCTTCATTAGGGGTGGAGCTTGACTCTCCTTTGGGATTGTCTCTTCGGTGCTCTTTGTATGCACGTGTCATGCTCCGCCCCCACAGCCACTGCACTAGACATCATTTCAGTGTATCAGTTTGGGCTGGAATGTTCCTTTAACCATAATTTAAAGGGGTTGTCTCAAAAAGACAACTCTATAATCATATGTCTTATTATGGTATATGGGCATCATAGTCCTCCGCTCGGGAACCCCCTATATTATCCAAGGCGTGAGCCTATAATCAGGGTGCGCTGTACCTTTAATTGATCTCAGAGTCACATTTTATTCAGGGTGCACTGTACCTTTAATTGAGCTCGGAGTTACACTTTAGGTAGATATGTAAGGTGCAGTATTTTTGGAGCAGATTTACAATCAGTAGTTTGGGACAGCTGGATGACAAGCCCTGGGAGAGCCATAGTGGCAGGTCTAATGTTGTCACCCAGCTTTCCCAGAAACAGATAAGTAATAGAAGAAAACTCCAGGTCTACTCGCAGAATGTAATGCAAAGATTAAATGTGAGCACAGGATGGACGATGAGATCACATCCCGACTGACACCTGACCCGCCATCAATATCTCCCATCATTCCACATTATAATCTTCTAAAACTTCGAAAGAGGTTTATAGTGTAATCCCACATAAAGTCACAGATGACATCCAGATATAATCCCCATGTCATGCCGAGTCACATTGTAAATCCTTCCCATACTGATCTGGTACCACGTCTTATACTCCTGTCACATCCAAAGCTGCATTCACAATTTTGGTGTTACATCATGTCTTATACATGAGCCACATACAGAGCTGCATTTAGATAATGTAGTAGGTGTTGCCTGCAGTCCTATGTAACACCACAGATATTACAGTGATAACTCTCTGAGTACAGCTAATGTAGTAGATGTTACCTGCAGTCCTATGTAACACCACAGATAACACAGTGATAACTCTCTGAGTACAGATAATATAGTAGATGTTACCTGCAGTCCTATGTAACACCACAGATAACAGTGATAAATCTCTGAGTACAGATAATGTAGTAGATGTTACCTGCAGTCCTATGTAACACCACAGATAACACAGTGATAACTCTGAGTACAGATAATGTAGTAGATGTTACCTGCAGTCCTATGTAACACCACAGATAACACAGTGATATCTCTCTGAGTACAGATAATGTAGTAGATGTTACCTGCAGTCCTATGTAACACCACAGATAACACAGTGATATCTCTCTGAGTACAGATAATGTAGTAGATATTACATGCAGTCCTATGTAACACCACAGATAACACACAGTGATAACTCTCTGAGTACAGATAATGTAGTAGATGTTACCTGCAGTCCTATGTAACACCACAGATAACACAGTGATAACTCTGAGTACAGATAATGTAGTAGATGTTACCTGCAGTCCTATGTAACACCACAGATAACACAGTGATATCTCTCTGAGTACAGATAATGTAGTAGATGTTACCTGCAGTCCTATGTAACACCACAGATAACACAGTGATATCTCTCTGAGTACAGATAATGTAGTAGATATTACATGCAGTTCTATGTAACACCACAGATAACACACAGTGATAACTCTCTGAGTACAGATAATGTAGTAGATGTTACCTGCAGTCCTATGTAACACCACAGATAACACAGTGATAACTCTGAGTACAGATAATGTAGTAGTGTTACCTGCAGTCCTATGTAACACCACAGATAACACAGTGATAACTCTCTGAGTACAGATAATGTAGTAGATGTTACCTGCAGTCCTATGTAACACCACAGATAACATAGTGATAACTCTCTGAGTACAGATAATGTAGTAGATGTTACCTGCAGTCCTATGTAATACCACAGATAACACAGTGATAACTCTCTGAGTACAGATAATGTAGTAGTGTTACCTGCAGTCCTATGTAACACCACAGATAACACAGTGATAACTCTCTGAGTACAGATAATGTAGTAGATGTTACCTGCAGTCCTATGTAACACCACAGATAACACACAGTGATAACTCTCTGAGTACAGCTAATGTAGTAGTGTTACCTGCAGTCCTATGTAACACCACAGATAACACAGTGATATCTCTCTGAGTACAGATAATGTAGTAGATGTTACCTGCAGTCCTATGTAACACCACAGATAACACAGTGATATCTCTCTGAGTACAGATAATGTAGTAGATGTTACCTGCAGTCCTATGTAATACCACAGATAACACAGTGATAACTCTCTGAGTACAGATAATGTAGTAGATGTTACCTGCAGTCCTATGTAACACCACAGATAACACAGTGATAACTCTCTGAGTACAGATAATGTAGTAGATGTTACCTGCAGTCCTATGTAACACCACAGATAACACAGTGATAACTCTCTGAGTACAGATAATGTAGTAGTGTTACCTGCAGTCCTATGTAACACCATAGATAACACAGTGATAACTCTCTGAGTAAAGATAATGTAGTAGATGTTACCTGCAGTCCTATGTAACACCACAGATAACACAGTGATAACTCTCTGAGTACAGATAATGTAGTAGATGTTACCTGCAGTCCTATGTAACACCACAGATAACACAGTGATAACTCTCTGAGTACAGCTAATATAGTAGTGTTACCTGCAGTCCTATTTAACACCACAGATAACACACAATGATAACTCTCTGAGTACAGATAATGTAGTAGTGTTACCTGCAGTCCTATGTAACACCACAGATAACACAGTGATAACTCTCTGAGTACAGATAATGTAGTAGATGTTACCTGCAGTCCTATGTAACACCACAGATAACATAGTGATAACTCTCTGAGTACAGATAATGTAGTAGGTGTTACCTGCAGTCCTATGTAACACCTCAGATAACACAGTGATATCCGTGAATCTGTGTATGGTATAAGCCAATTGACAACCTCAGCTTTGCTGCATCTGTGCATGTGCTGGTAATACAAGAGCAGAATATAAATTACGAGCCGGGATGATGAGGCTTCTTTTTGGCAGAGGATTGGGAGGGAATTATTCATTCTGTCAATTTGATTAGTAATATTAAAGGATAATCCCGGGATACAACATCACAGAGAGGATCAGATGTAAGTGTAAACCTTTCTAGCTAATTTACTCCATCCCTCTCACCTACATAATGTTACAATAGTTACATAGGGGACAGTGTTATAGTTACATAGGAGACAGTATTATAGTTACATAGCAGACAGTATTATAGTTACATAGGAGACAGTATTATAGTTACATAGGGGACAGTATTATAGTTACATAGGGGGCCGTTTTATAGTTACATAGGTGACAGTATTATAGTTACATAGGGGGCAGTATTATAGTTACATAGGGGACAGTATTATAGTTACATAGGGGACAGTATTATAGTTACATGGGGGACAATATTATAGTTACATAGGGGACCGTATTATAGTTACATAGGGGACCGTATTATAGTTACATAGGGGGCAGTATTATAGTTACATAGGGGGCAGTATTATAGTTACATAGGGGGCAGTATTATAGTACCATAGGGGGCCGTTTTATAGTTACATAGGTGAAGCAGCAAGGATACAAAAAAATACAAAGAAGAGCAACGAAGCTAATAAGGGGCATGGAGAGTCTAAGTTATGAGGAAAGCTTAATAGAACTAAACCTATTTAGCCTTGAAAAAAGACGACTAAGGGGGGACATGATTAACTTCTATAAATATATGAATGGCACATACAAAAAATATGGTGAAATCCTGTTCCATGTAAAACCCCCTCAAAAAACAAGGGGGCACTCCCTCCGTCTGGAGAAAAAAAGGTTCAACCTGCAGAGGCGACAAGTGTTCTTTACTGTGAGAACTGTGAATCTATGGAATAGTCACCGCAGGAGCCGTCACAGCAGGGACAGGAGACACCGCAGGAGCCGTCACAGCAGGGACAGGAGACACCGCAGGAGCCGTCACAGCAGGGACAGGAGACACCACAGGAGCCGTCACAGCAGGGTCAGGAGACACCGCAGGAGCCGTCACAGCAGGGACAGGAGATGGCTTTAAAAAAGGCTTAGATAATTTCCTAGAACAAAAAAATATCAGCTCCAGGTGAAGACATTTTTTACTTCCCCTTTCCCATCCCTTGGTTGAACTTGATGGACATGTGTCTTTTTTCAACCGTACAAACGATGTAACTATGTAACTATGTATAGTTACATAGGTGACAGTATTATAGTTACATAGGGGACAGTGTTATAGTTACATAGGTGACAGTATTATAGTTACATAGGGGACAGTATTATAGTTACATAGGTGACAGTATTATAGTTAAATAGGGGACAGTATTATAGTTACATAGGGGGCAGTATTATAGTTACATAGGGGGCAGTATTATAGTTACATAGGGGGCAGTATTATAGTTAAATAGGGGACAGTATTATAGTTACATAGGGGGCAGTATTATAGTTACATAGGTGGCAGTATTATAGTTACATAGGGGGCAGTATTATAGTTACATAGGGGGACAGTATTATAGTTACATTGGGGACGTATTATAGTTACATAGGGGACAATATTATAGTTACATAGGGGGATAATATTATAGTTACATAGGTGGCAGTATTATAGTTACATAGGGGGCAGTATTATAGTTACATAGGGGACCTTATTATAGTTACATAGGGGACCGTATTATAGTTACATAGGAGACCGTATTATAGTTACATAGGGGACAGTATTATAGTTACATAGGGGACAGTATTATAGTTACATAGGGGGCAGTATTATAGTTACATAGGGGGCAGTATTATAGTTACATTAGGGGCAGTATTATAGTTACATAGGGGGACAGTATTATAGTTACATAGGGGGCAGTATTATAGTTATATAGGGGACCGTATTATAGTTACATAGGGGACAGTATTATAGTTACATAGGGGGCAGTATTATAGTTACATAGGGGGCAGTATTATAGTTACATAGGGGACAGTGTTATAGTTACATAGGGGAGATTATTATAGTTACATAGGGGACAGTATTATAGTTACATAGGTGACCGTATTATAGTTACATAGCTGACCATAATATAGTTACATAGGGGACAGTATTATAGTTACATAGGGGGCAGTATTATAGTTACATAGGGGACAGTATTATAGTTACATAGGGGACCGTATTATAGTTACATAGGGGACCATATTATAGTTACATAGGGGGCTGTATTATAGTTACATAGGCGACAGTAGTATAGTTACATAGGGGACAGTATTATAGTTACATAGGGGACCGTATTATAGTTACATAGGGGGCAGTATTATAGTTACATAGGGGACAGTACTATAGTTACATAGGTGACCATATTATAGTTACATAGGGGACAGTATTATAGTTACATAGGGGACCGTATTATAGTTACATAGGGGACATTATTATAGTTACATAGGGGACAGTACTATAGTTACATAGGTGACCGTATTATAGTTACATAGGGGACAGTATTATAGTTACATAGGGGGCAGTATTATAGTTACATAGGGGGACAGTATTATAGTTACATAGGGGACCGTATTATAGTTACATAGGGGACTGTATTATAGTTACATAGGGGACAGTACTATAGTTACATAGGTGACCGTATTATAGTTACATAGGGGACAGTATTATAGTTACATAGGGGACCGTATTATAGTTACATAGGGGACATTATTATAGTTACATAGGGGACAGTACTATAGTTACATAGGTGACCGTATTATAGTTACATAGGGGACAGTATTATAGTTACATAGGGGGCAGTATTATAGTTACATAGGGGGACAGTATTATAGTTACATAGGGGGCAGTATTATAGTTACATAGGGGGCAGTATTATAGTTACATAGGTGGCAGTATTATAGTTACACAGGGGACCGTATTATAGTTACATAGGGGACAGTATTATAGTTACATAGGGGACAGTATTATATTTATATAGGGGGCAGTATTATAGTTACATAGGGGGCAGTATTATAGTTACATAGGGGACAGTGTTATAGTTGCATAGGGGACATTATTATAGTTACATAGGGGACAGTACTATAGTTACATAGGTGACCGTATTATAGTTACATAGGGGACAGTATTATAGTTACATAGGGGGCAGTATTATAGTTACATAGGGGGCAGTATTATAGTTACATAGGGGACAGTATTATAGTTACATAGGGGACATTATTATAGTTACATAGGGGACAGTATTATAGTTACATAGGGGACAGTATTATAGTTACATATCCTGGGTGATTTTATTTTTATGCTGGTTCCTACCATCCCCAGGTATATATGTAGGCTTAGTCCCAGTTCTGGGTGTATGTGCAGCGTAGGTTCCCACCTCATAGAGGTCGCCTTGTCGTGGCAGGTGGGCTCACACAATTTGATCAAAATGTGCGCTGAGAACCTCCCTATTGTAAGTAGATTTAGCAGTAATACATATTTATTTATATTTAGTGGCTTAGGTGGCATTAGTGTTCGCAGAGTGCAGTCGCCATTTTCTTGTGTGCTGTACATAGTTACATAGGGGACAATATTATAGTTACATAGGGGACAATATTATAGTTACATAGGGGGCAATATTATAGTTACATAGGGGACAATATTATAGTTACATAGGGGACAGTATTATAGTTACATTGTTACATAGGGGACAGTATTATAATTACATAGGGGGCAATATTATAGTTACATAGGGGGCAGTATTATAGTTACATAGGGGGCAGTATTATAGTTACATAGGGGACAGTATTATAATTACATTGTCACATAGGTTGAAAAAAAACACTGATCTATCAAGTTCAACCTTTCTCAATAAATTACCCGTCATTCATTTCTAGATTCATTATAACCCTCAATGCCATTCGTCAGTAAATAATCATCTCGCCCTTTTTGAAATGCTGACATAGTATCTGCCATCACTACCTCTTGGGGTCGGACATTTCATAGTGTGACTGCTCTAACTGTAAAGAATACTTTCCTATATTGATGTCTGAAACGTCTTTCTTCCACATGCATAGATGTCCCCTGGTCCTTTGTAGATTCCTTGTAAAGAACAGATCATGTGCTAGTTTTCTGTATTGCAGGCAGAAAAAAATCTGTCTCAAAATTCCTTCAGGAATTTCGAGGCAGATTTTGACCTGCTTGCGCCGTTTTGCTGCGTTTTTTTGCTGCGTTTTTCGCCCGCGAATGCAAATACCAGAGGGCAAAAAAAAAATGCTGTGAAAAACGCTCGGGAACTAGCGCTGCAAGTTTTTTCTGCCTCCCATTGATTTCAATCGGATGTCGGTGGTGGAATTGTGGCAAGAACGAGCATGCCGCTTTTTTTCCCCGTGAGCAGCTAAAATCCGCCCCGGAAAAAAATGACCCTTTCTTCCATTGAAATCAATGGTTGGCGATTTCTGCCATTTTTTGGTGCTGATTCCGACACAGTTTCCGTGTCAAAATCAGCACCAAAAATCTCTAACCATTTATTATAAGCTGCACCTCCCATACAGAGTTACAGCGTTACAGTTACAGAGTTACAGACTTACATATTACACAGCTACAGAGTTACAGCGTTACATAGTTACAGAGTTATATATTACATAGTTACAGAATTAGAGAGTTACAGAGTTACAGAGTTACATTGTTACAGAGTTACATAGTTACAGAGTTACAGAGTTACATAGTTACAGCGTTACATAGTTACAGAGTTACATAGTTACAGAGTTACATATTACTTCGTTACAGAGTTACAGAGTTACAGAGTTACATAGTTACAGCGTTACATAGTTACAGAGTTACATTGTTACAGAGTTACAGAGTTACATATTACTTAGTTACAGAGTTAGAGAGTTACAGAGTTACATAGTTACAGCGTTACATAGTTACAGAGTTACATAGTTACAGAGTTACATAGTTACAGCGTTACATAGTTACAGAGTTACATTGTTACAGAGTTACATAGTTACAGAGTTACATATTACATAGGCAAAAAAGAGAAAAGATCCAGCGATGTGTGATATAAGTGGGGGAAACTCCGTTTCCACTTTATTGAGGATAATACACCGACAAACAAATCCAGCAGAATGACGGATAACACCAGGAGAATAACGAGGTGGTTGAAATGGCAAGAAATGAAGCCTATTACATATTACATAGTTACAGAGTTAGAGAGTTACATAGTTACAGCGTTACATAGTTACAGAGTTACATGGTTACAGAGTTACATGGTTACAGAGTTACATGGTTACAGAGTTACATAGTTACAGAGTTACATGGTTACAGAGTTACATGGTTACAGAGTTACATGGTTACAGAGTTACATGGTTACAGAGTTACATAGTTACAGAGTTACAGAGTTACATAGTTACAGAGTTACATATTACTTAGTTACAGAGTTAGAGAGTTACAGAGTTACAGAGTTACAGCGTTACAAGTTACAGCGTTACATAGTTACAGAGTTACATTGTTACAGAGTTACAGAGTTACATATTATATAGTTACAGAGTTAGAGAGTTACATAGTTACAGCGTTACATAGTTACAGAGTTACATGGTTACAGAGTTACATCGTTACAGAGTTACATGGTTACAGAGTTACATGGTTACAGAGTTACATAGTTACAGAGTTACATAGTTACAGTGTTACATAGTTCCAGAGTTACAGCGTTACATAGTTACAGCGTTACATAGTTACAGCGTTACATAGTTACAGAGTTACATGGTTACAGAGTTACATGGTTACAGAGTTACATAGTTACAGAGTTACATGGTTACAGAGTTACATGGTTACAGAGTTACATAGTTACAGAGTTACATAGTTACAGTGTTACATAGTTCCAGAGTTACAGCGTTACATAGTTACAGCGTTACATAGTTACAGCGTTACATAGTTACAGAGTTACATGGTTACAGAGTTACATGGTTACAGAGTTACATGGTTACAGAGTTACATAGTTACAGTGTTACATAGTTCCAGAGTTACAGCGTTACATAGTTACAGAGTTACATAGTTACAGAGTTATATAGTTACATAGTTACAGCGTTATATAGTTACAGAGTTACAGCGTTACATAGTTACAGCGTTACATAGTTACAGCGTTACATAGTTACAGCGTTACATAGTTACAGCGTTACAGCGTTACATAGTTACAGCGTTACATTGTTACAGAGTTACAGAGTTACATATTATATAGTTACAGAGTTAGAGAGTTACATAGTTACAGCGTTACATAGTTACAGAGTTACATGGTTACAGAGTTACATGGTTACAGAGTTACATGGTTACAGAGTTACATGGTTACAGAGTTACATGGTTACAGAGTTACATGGTTACAGAGTTACATGGTTACAGAGTTACATGGTTACAGAGTTACATGGTTACAGAGTTACATGGTTACAGAGTTACATAGTTACAGAGTTACATAGTTACAGTGTTACATAGTTACAGTGTTACATAGTTCCAGAGTTACAGCGTTACATAGTTACAGCGTTACATAGTTACAGCGTTACATAGTTACAGAGTTACATGGTTACAGAGTTACATGGTTACAGAGTTACATAGTTACAGAGTTACATGGTTACAGAGTTACATGGTTACAGAGTTACATAGTTACAGAGTTACATAGTTACAGTGTTACATAATTCCAGAGTTACAGCGTTACATAGTTACAGCGTTACATAGTTACAGAGTTACATGGTTACAGAGTTACATGGTTACAGAGTTACATGGTTACAGAGTTACATAGTTACAGAGTTACAGAGTTACAGTGTTACATAGATACAGAGTCACAGCGTTACATAGTTACAGAGTTACATAGTTACAGAGTTATATAGTTATACAGTTACAGCGTTATATAGTTACATAGTTACAGCGTTACATAGTTACAGCGTTACATAGTTACAGAGTTACATAGTTACAGTGTTACATAGTTCCAGAGTTACAGCGTTACATAGTTACAGCGTTACATAGTTACAGCGTTACATAGTTACAGAGTTACATGGTTACAGAGTTACATGGTTACAGAGTTACATGGTTACAGAGTTACATAGTTACAGTGTTACATAGTTCCAGAGTTACAGCGTTACATAGTTACAGAGTTACATAGTTACAGAGTTATATAGTTACAGAGTTACAGCGTTACATAGTTACAGCGTTACATAGTTACAGCGTTACATAGTTACAGTGTTACAGAGTTACAGGGTTACAGAGTTACATGGTTACAGAGTTACATGGTTACAGAGTTACATAGTTATAGAGTTACATAGTTACAGTGTTACATAGTTCCAGAGTTACAGTGTTACATAGTTACAGAGTTACATAGTTACAGAGTTATATAGTTACATAGTTACAGAGTTACAGCGTTACATAGTTACAGCGTTACATAGTTACAGCGTTATATAGTTACAGAGTTACATAGTTACAGCGTTATATAGTTACAGAGTTACATAGTTACAGTTACATAGTTGCAGAGTTACAGCGTTACAGCTTTACAGAGTTACATAATTACATAGTTAGAGTTACAGCGTTACATAGTTACAGCGTTACATAGTTACAGCGTTACAGCGTTACATAGTTACCACGTTACATAGTTACAGCGTTACATAGTTACCACGTTACATAGTTACAGAGTTACATAATTACTTAGTTACATAGTTACAGCGTTAGCGTTAGAGTTACAGAGTTACAGCGTTACATAGTTACCATGTTACATAGTTACAGAGTTACATAGTTACAGAGTTACATAGTTACCTCTTCCTCTATTTCCTTCTCCTCCTCTGCCTTCTCCTATTCTTCATTCTCCTCTTCTTCTCCTCTTCCCCGTTCCTTCTCTTCTTCCTCTATTTCCTTCTCTTCCTCTTCCTTCTCCTATTCTTCCTTCTCTTCGTCTTCCTCTATTTCCTTCTCCTCTTCCTTCTCCTATTCTTCCTTCTCCCCCTCTTACTCTAACTTCTTCTGCTCATCCCCCTGTTCCTTATTCCCCTGTTCCTCCTCGTATTTTTCTTCTCTTCTTTCTCCTCTTCTTTTTTCTTCCCTTCATTCTCCTCTTCTTTCTACTCTTCCTCCTCCTCCTCCTTTTTTCCCTTTTCGTTCTCTTACTCCTCCTCTTCCTTCTTACTCCTCCTCTTCCTTCTCTTACTCCTACTCTTCCTTCTCTTACTCTCTCATCCTCCTTTTCCTTCTCCTCCTCTTCCCCCTCTTTCTTCTTCTTTTCTTCCTCCTCCTTCTACTCTTCCTTTTCCCCCTCTTTCTTCTTCTCTACCTCATCCTCTTGCTTGTCCTCCTCCTGTTCCTCCTCTTCTTTCACCTCTTCCTCCTTTTCCTACTTCTCTTCCTCCTCCTCTTCCTTTTCCTCCTCTTTTTTTCTACTCTCCCCTCTCCTTTTCACCTTTCTCCTCTACCACCTTCTCTTCCTCCTCCTCTTCATCCTCTTCCTTCTAGTTCTCTTACTCTTCCTTCACCTTTGCTTCCTCCTTTTCCACCTCTTCCTTGTAACCTCTTCTTCCTCTTCCTGCCCAGATAATTCAGAAAGACACAAGTGGGGATTTATATTTAGATTCCTCTTCCCCGGGGATGTAATAAAATCTCTGATTGTTCCTTCATAATTATCTACAGCACAATGCTCTGTACACAGTAATTACCGCTAATAAGCTGTGATTAGTCAGAGTCATTGCTGATGAACAGGTTCCATTGTGGTTGTGTCACTCTCTGATAACTTATCTCCGGTATGTGTAGTATTGTATGAGCGCCAAAGTCCTGGACAGGAACCATCAATAATGGAAGAAGCGTTAATAAGCTGGGGATCCAAGAGCTGAGACTAACGCTGATCGCACGTGCGGGGATGGCCGTCAGCAGCTTCAGGTGGGGGTTCACCACTGAGTCCTGCTGTTTATGGGGGGGGGTCATCAGATACCATGCCCTCAGGCATCCCTTTGACCCAACCCTCTGGTAAAAATGTAGGGTGCCCGTACACGCAGGAGAGTGTGTATCTGTAATGGCAGGAAGGAGGTGAAGGGAAAGTGAGCCCTAATCTACACACCGCCCTGTCCCTGCCTACTTGCAACGACCCGCCCTAGGCGACGGGGTACAACTGGGCGGCGGTCCCTACGCTGTCTAAGTGCACGGGAAAACAAACAGGGAACAAGCAAGGGAAGGGGCAGTAGCCAACGGAACGCCGCAAGGAAACGGAGCGGTGAATGAGTAGTCAGGACCAGGATAAGGTGGAGTATACCCAAGTGAGCACGGAGGAGGAAGCAAGCCGGAGGCAAAGCAAAGCAGGTTAAGCAGAACAGCAGCAAGGCAGAAGCACGGCAGAAGCAGGCTGGAGCAAGCAGCAGTTGGGCCAGGAATCCAAAAGAATTACAAGCACTGAGGAGGAGAACACAGCAGGTAATAAAGGACAGGGGGCGGAGCTAACTCCGACTGACCAGGCCGCGATAGGCTCTCCCACTCCTGAGCCTGCCACCCTGGTTGGTGGGAGAGGGTGTCAGTCAAACAGGTCTGGCCTCAGGTGTGGATTGATTAATCCCAGGAGTATACCTAGACGTAGTACCTGGCAGATCCCTAACAGTACTCCCCCTTTTATGAGGGGCCACCGGACCCTTACTAAGAGGACCCGGTTTAGTAGGGAAGAGAAGGTGGAACCTCCTGATCAATACCCCAGCGTGAACATCACGGGCAGGTACCCAAGTCCTCTCCTCCGGCCCGTACCCTCTCCAATGGACCAGGTACTGGAGGGAGCCCTGGACCATCCTACTGTCCATAATCTTGGCCACCTCGAATTCCACCCCCTCAGGGGTGAGAACGGGAACAGGAGGTTTCCTCGAGGGGGACCAGGACGGGGAGCAGCGTTTAAGGAGGGAGGCATGGAAGACGTCATGTATGCGAAAGGATGGGGGCAGCTCTAGACGGAAGGATACAGGGTTGAGGACTTTAATGATCTTATAAGGCCCAATAAATCGGGGAGCAAACTTCCTGGACGGGACCTTAAGGCGCAAGTTCCTGGACGACAACCAGACCAAATCCCCGACGACAAACCGGGGGTTAGCAGAACGTCTACTATCCGCCTGAATCTTTTGTGCGCTCTGGGACGCCTCTAGGTTCTTCTGAACCTGGGCCCAGACTGTGCACAGTTCCCGATGAACATCCTCTACCTCAGGATTATTGGAACAACCAGGGGAAATGGAGGAGAACCTTGGGTTAAACCCGAAATTACAGAAAAACGGGGAGACCCCTGACGAGTTACTGACCCAGTTATTAAGGGAAAATTCAGCAAGGGGAAGGAATGAGACCCAATCGAATTGACAGTCAGAGATGAAACACCTTAAATATTGTTCCAGGGACTGGTTAGTCCTCTCCGTTTTGCCATTAGTTTCGGGATGGAAGGCGGAGGAGAAGGACAGATCAATCTCCAACTTTTTACAAAAGGCTCTCCAAAATAAGGAAACAAATTGTACCCCTCTGTCAGAAACGATATTGACTGGGGCCCCATGGAGACGCAGGATGTGTTTCACAAACAAAGAAGCTAACGTCTTGGCGTTAGGTAGCTTCTTAAGGGGCACATCTTGCTGAAGCGGTCTACTACCACCCACACCACCGACTTGCCCTGAGATGGAGGCAAATCGGTGATAAAATCCATGGAGATATGGGTCCAAGGTCTCTGGGGAATGGGCAAGGAACGTAGTAGGCCCGCAGGTCGGGACCTAGGGGTTTTGGACCTAGCGCAAACCTCACAAGCGGCGACGTAAGCCCTAACGTCTTTAGGCAACCCAGGCCACCAATAGTTTCTGGTAATGAGGTGTTTGGTGCCCAAGATGCCAGGATGACCAGATAGAGCGGAGTCATGGATTTCCCTGAGTACCCTTAGCCGGTATTGCAGGGGAACAAACAGTTTGTCCCCAGGGACGTTCCCGGGAGCTGCACCCTGATCAGCCGCGATATCAGAAGCTAAATCAGAATCCGTGGCAGAAATGATTATACCAGGGGGTAAAATACAAGCAGGATCCTTCTCGGAAGGAGGATTGGCCATGAAACTACGTGACAGGGCATCAGCCTTAATATTCTTGGACCCAGCCCTATAGGTAACCAAGAAATTAAATCTGGTAAAGAATAGTGCCCACCGAGCTTGTCTAGGATTAAGCCTCCGGGCCGATTCTAGGAAAACCAGATTCTTGTGATCCGTAAGGACCGTTACCTGGTGTCTGGCCCCCTCCAGGAAATGCCGCCACTCTTCAAAAGCCCATTTAATGGCTAAGAGTTCGCGGTTTCCAATATCATAGTTACTCTCCGTGGGCGAAAACTTCCTAGAGAAGTAAGCACAGGGGCGGAGATGGGTGAGGGAGCTGGTACCCTGGGACAAGACGGCCCCCACTCCCACCTCGGATGCGTCAACCTCCACAATAAATGGCTCCTCTTGGTTGGGCTGAATCAGCACGGGGGCCGAGATAAAGCACTTCTTGAGGGTCTCAAAGGCCTGGACGGCCTCAGGGGGCCAATGGAGGACATCAGCACCCTTGCGAGTAAGGTCCGTAAGAGGCTTAGCGACGACCGAGAAGTTGGCAATAAATCTCCTGTAATAGTTGGCGAACCCTAAAAAACACTGTAGCGCCTTCAGGGAGGCAGATGGACCCATTCCGCCACAGCCTGAACCTTGGCAAGGTCCATGCGGAATTCATGAGGAGTGAGGATTTGCCCTAAAAATGGTATCTCCTGTACCCCAAAGACACATTTTTCAGTCTTAGCAAACAGATTATTCTCCCGAAGGACCTGGAGCACCTTCCTGACATGCTCCACATGGGAGGACCAGTCCTTGGAAAACACCAGTATGTCATCAAGGTACACAACAAGAAAATTACCCAGGTAATCTCTCAGGATTTCATTAATAAAATTCTGGAAGACAGCAGGGGCATTACACAACCCAAAGGGCATGACCAGGTATTCGAAATGAGCCTCGGGTGTGTTGAACGCAGTTTTCCACTCATCCCCCTCTTTGATGCGGATAAGGTTATATGCCCCCCGTAGATCGAAGTTAGAAAACCATTGGGCTCCCTGAACCTGATGAAAAAGATCCGGAATCAAAAGAAGTGGGTACTGGTTCCTTACGGTGACCTTATTCAGGTTACGATAATCAATGCGCGGCCTAAGACCACCATCCTTCTTCCCCACGAAGAAGAAGCCAGCACCTACAGGAGAAGTCGAGGTTCGAATGAAACCCTTGGCCAGGCATTCTTGGATATACACCCTCATAGCTTCACGTTCAGGACATGAAAGATTAAATATCCTACCCTTAGGAAGCTTGGCACCAGGCACCAAATCGATGGCGCAATCGTAATCTCTATGAGGGGGCAACACCTCGGAGGCCTCCTTAGAAAACACATCAGCGAAGTCCTGAACAAACTCAGGAAGCGTGTTTACCTCCTCCCGGGGAGAAATAGAGTTAACAGAAAGACATGACATCAGGCAATCACTACCCCATTTGGTGAGATCCCCAGTATTCCAATCAAACGTGGGATTATGCAGCTGCAACCAGGGAAGACCTAATACCAGATCGGACGATAATCCCTGCATCACCAGTACAGAGCACTGCTCCAAATGCATGGAGCCAAGAAGGAGTTCAAAAACAGGAGTATGCTGAGTAAAATAACCATTAGCAAGGGGAGTTGAGTCGATACCTACAACAGGGATAGGATAAGGTAAATCAATAAATGGCATCTTTAGAGACATAGCAAATTCCACAGACATGATATTAGCAGATGAGCCAGAATCCACGAAAGCACTGCCAGTGGCAGACCGGCCAGCAAACGAGACCTGAAAGGGAAGCAAAATTTTATTGCGTTTCACATTAACGGGAAATACCTGTGCGCCCAAGTGACCTCCCCGATGATCACTTAGGCACGGAAGTTTTCCGGCATTTTATTCTTGCGCCTGGGACAGGTGTTCAGAAGATGCTTGTCGTCCCCACAGTAGAAGCAGAGACCCTTCATTCTGCGAAACTCCCTACGTTGTCGAGGGGACATGGAGGCCCCGAGTTGCATAGGTACCTCCGAGTCCTCCGTGGAGGGGCGAGGAGACGGGACCTCGGGGGGATCGCAGAAAAGTCAGAGGGGAGCACATTGAAGCGTTCAAGCTGACGTTCCCTGAGACGTCGGTCAAGTCGTACTGCTAGGGCCATAACCTGGTCAAGGGAGTCAGAAGAGGGGTAGCTAACCAGCAGATCCTTCAGGGCGTCAGATAATCCTAACCTAAACTGGCACCTTAGGGCCGGATCGTTCCACCGAGAAGCTACGCACCACTTTCTAAAATCAGAACAGTACTCCTCAACCGGTCTCCTACCCTGACGTAAGGTCACCAGCTGACTCTCGGCTAAAGCAGTCTTGTCAGTCTCGTCGTAAATGAGTCCGAGGGCAGAGAAAAAGCGATCAACAGAGGAAAGTTCAGGGGCGTCAGGAGCCAAGGAGAAGGCCCACTCTTGGGGCCCTTCCTGGAGTCGGGATATGATGATACCCACCCGCTGGTTCTCGGAACCTGAGGAGTGGGATTTAAGGCGGAAATACAGTCTGCAACTCTCCCGGAAGGAGAGAAACGTCTTACGGTCCCCTGAGAACCGGTCAGGTAACTTGAGGTCGGGTTCTAGAGGTGAGGTGAGGGGAACTACTACGGCAGCGTCACCCTGGTTGACCCTCTGGGCCAGGGCCTGGACCTGTAGGGAGAGGCCCTGCATCTGCTGGGTCAGGGTCTCAAGGGGGTCCATGATAGCGTCAGCGTAGGGGAAATGGTAGACTAGGTAGGGGCTTGTAATTATGTAATGGCAGGAAGGAGGTGAAGGAAAAGTGAGCCCTAATCTACCCACCGCCCTGTCCCTGCCTACTTGCAACGACCCGCCCTAGGCGACGGGGTACAACTGGGCGGTGGTCCCTACGCTGACTAAGTGCAAGGGGATACAAACAGGGAACAAGCAAGGGAAGGGGCAGTAGCCCACGGAATGCCGCGAGGAAACGGAGCGGTGAATGAGTAGTCAGGACCAGGATAAAGAGTATACCCAAGTGAGCACGGAGGAGGAAGCAAGCCGAAGGCAAAGCAAAGCAGGTTAAGCAGAACAGCAGCAAGGCAGAAGCATGGCAGAAGCAGGCTGGAGCAAGCAGCAGTGGGGCCAGGAATACAAAAGAATTACAAGCACTGAGGAGGAGAACAGGGCAGGTAATAAAGGACAGGGGGCGGAGCTAACTCCGACTGACCAGGCCGCGATAGGCTCTCCCACTCCTGAGCCTGCCACCCTGGTTGGTGGGAGATGGTGTCAGTCGAACAGGTCTGGCCTCAGGTGTGGATTGATTAATCCCAGGAGTATACCTAGACGTAGTACCTGGCAGATCCCTAACAGTATCATAGGGTTGTCCTTGTCCCTAATTAAGATGCCCTACCCCCCAGTGGCATACCTACAATAGTGTCAGACCACACAACTGCTATGGGGCCCATGGTAAGAGAGGTCCCACACAGAACCATCTTTCCTGCTTCCCTTCATAGTAAATTTCTGTCTCCCTGCAGCGGCCACTAGGGGGAGCTCACTGCATACAGATTTAGAGGGCTAGTACTTTTTGGGGGGCACCTTGAGTCATTTTGTAACATGTAATTACTTGTTACATTCTTGCCAACAGTTCTGATTTTGAAAGGACAATCACACAAACCGGACCATAAAAGGGGAGGGTTTATGCAAATGTATCCAAAAGTGGGCGTTCCCACTTGTTTTGGGAGTGTTCCCAGGTAGAACAGGGGCAGGACCTAAATGTCCCAATTATAGGAATTCAAATAATGGTAAGTATGTAGTTACAGAGTCCGATACAATGTTTCCTCTGTAACAGTATCTTACCCAAAGACGTGTCTTATAAATATCTGCTATAGAATCTGTTACCCCCTCCCCCACTTCCTATGTTGAAATCCAGAAGGGTTCGCTGTGTTTGACGTCCGTTGCTGGAGATAAATCTGTAAGATTGCTAACAAGATATCGAAGGAAATATCAGCGGGCAGAAAATATCCGCCGAAGACGATGATATCGCGGACGGGTCATGTGCAGGGAAACCTTATAATCTACGATTCAGCTCGGAGCTGCCAACGAGAGTCACGAAAAACTTCCGATAATCTGGGATGCCCAGGGCTGACATGGTGACAGATTAACAGATTATCTGGACCATGGGAAGTTCGAAGGTAAAAGAAAAACAATGAAAGACAAACAAAAAAAAACCGTAAAATGAATTAAGACATAATAGGAAATTGGGGTGTTGCATGGGAGGAGGGCGGGGTGATTCCTTAGTGTTACCTCCTCCTGTGTTTTCTGCCGGGTATCTTAGCTCACATTACCCAGCAAGCACTGGGCTCACTCTGTGGGTGACCACTATTGCACCCGTCTTGTTATATATGCGGAGGTGGTCACAGGAAGTTCCATCTGCTGTACAGTAGACTGCCTCTTCATGCTGCGCTGACTTGTTACGTCAGACAGGCCGTATTATATAACCCTCCTTTTTTCTAAGGGTTATTGCCCCAAAATGACCACTCATAACCCCATATGATGTCATATGGGCCTGCTCAAGTCACAAACCTACGAACCAATAGAGCAAAACATTATAAAACGTTGGGGCTTGTTCTCCCCTTGTGGGGTGCATTTCCACCCTTTGACTGGGGCAATGCCGGCTGGGTATTCGTTTTGAGGGTGAAGGGCAGTTTTTGGGCTGGCCTCTTTTATAGTCTCCATCCATTTCATTGCTATGCGCAGAGGCGACCCTGTTGTCTTGAATCGGAGGCCCTCCGCAGATCATACGACGGTATTGACTGGTGAATAGAAGAAATCCATTCTATTTTCCAAAGCTTAATAGGTTTCCCAGAGCATCCGAGGACACCAAACAGACTTCAGTCTAATAGAGGCGCGGAACTCATCACATGGAGTATGGCGTCCTGACAGGAACACGTTAAATGTTGTAGATAAAGCCGCAGGAGGGGTAGAGAGAGGAAAAAAAAAAAATCAACTGCATGTAGGGAGGGTGCGTCTCAAAACTGCAGCATCTCTACTTCTTTCCATACTGCCCCCTAGTGGCTCGAGTCATAATCTAAGTGGAGGTCGGGGCCTCCCTGAACAGATCAGGTGGAAGCAGGTAAACCTAAGCCCCAGCTATTCACTAAAGCATATCTCAATGTGGTGAAGGGGATGAGAGGGTTTCCGCCAAGTGATTGGTTGCCAGTAAGAGATGAGAGGGCACAGATGCCAGAAGTCAGACTTGTAGGCTGTATGTATGGCCGGCTGACAGAGATATTACCCCCGTAAGAACCAATATGGCTGACAGGAAGAAGTTAGAGGACAATTGGAAAATAATCCAGAAACCCCAGTGCGGTCGAGGTCATTATAGACATGTATAATCTAACACAGACGATCCCTGTAATACATCGATTATCCATGTCAGCCATGTTGGCTCTTATAGGGTTAATGTCTCCTAGTCAAAAGCATGTGTCTGTATATAAGACTGCTGCTCTCCCACTGTTACCTCTACCCGGCAACCAATCACAGTGAGGCTCTCAGCTGCTCTCTTCTCTGGCTAATTGACTAGAAAATCCCCTTAAGAAATACAGAATTATGCAAAAGATTTAGGCCCCATGCACACCACCGGAAAATCGCCCGTAATATTGGGCCCATTCAGTTCTATTGGCTGCGGACACCTTTCCGTATCGTTACAGACGGGGGCCCGTGCCGTAGGACTGACGGGAAGTGTGGAGCATGTCAGTTTTTTTGTGTTTTACGGGCCATGCTCCCACACTTTGAATGGGAGCACGGGCCGAAAATGCGGGCGGCTGTCAGCAGCTGGCCGTTCCCGCAACCTATTTATCTATCTATCTATCTATCTATCTATCTATCTATCTATCTATCTATCTATCTCATATGTATCTATCTATCTATGTATCTATCTATCTATGTATCTATCTATCTATCTATGTATCTATGTATCTATCTATCTATCTATCTATCTATCTATCTATCTATCTATCTATCTATCTATCTATCTCATATCTATCTATCTCATATCTATCTATCTATCTATCTATCTATCTATCTATCTATCTATCTATCTATCTATCTCATATCTATCTATCTCATATCTATCTATCTCATATCTATCTATCTCATATCTATCTATCTCATATCTATCTATCTATCTATCTATCTATCTATCTATCTATCTATCTATCTATCTATCTATCTATCTATCTCATATCTATCTATCTCATATCTATCTATCTCATATCTATCTATCTCATATCTATCTATCTCATATCTATCTATCTATCTATCTATCTATCTATCTATCTATCTATCTATCTATCTATCTAATCTATCTATCTATCTATCTATCTATCTATCTATCTATCTATCTATCTATCTATCTATCTATCTATCTATCTATCTAATCTATCTATCTATCTATCTATCTATCTATCTATCTATCTATCTATCTATCTATCTATCTATCTATCTATCTATCTATCTATCTATCTCATATCTATCTATCTCATATCTATCTATCTCATATCTATCTATCTATCTATCTATCTATCTATCTATCTATCTATCTATCTATCTATCTATCTATCTATCTATCTATCTATCTATCTATCTATCTCATATCTATCTATCTATCTATCTATCTATCTATCTATCTATCTATCTATCTATCTATCTATCTATCTATCTATCTATCTATCTATCTATCTCATATCTATCTATCTATCTATCTATCTATCTATCTATCTATCTATCTATCTCATATCTATCTATCTATCTATCTATCTATCATCTATCTATCTATCTATCTATCTATCTATCTATCTATCTATCTATCTATCTATCTATCTATCTATCTATCTATCTATCTATCTATCTATCTATCTATCTATCTATCTATCTATCTATCTATCTATCTAGTTTGTGTATATAAACTGTGATGTTCCCAACAGGTGAATATTTTCTTTCCCACCTTTGCTTTGTGCTGTGATTTGGTAATACTACTTGTTCTGTTATTAGATGTGGCTCTGCTCCCGGGGGAATCCTTCTACCACTGTATATTTTCCTTGAAGTCTCACTGGAGGTTTTTAATAATTAAAGTTCATTATTGATTTACTTCTGTGATATTCAATGTTCTGCGTCCAATTTCAGCCTAAACAGCGGCCGGGGGCTCAGCATTTCCTTTCTACCTGTAAGATGTGGAGTGTGAGGGATTGTACAGCATCAAAAACTCCCCAATAAATATCCGTCCTGGAGTCGTCCTCTTCCTGCAGATTCTGTTCAGCCTCTTGTAATAACCAGAACTGCGCCATTATGAGTCCCACAGGGGGTTTCACAAGTAATGAATGTAAATCCGGCCTAATACATGCCCTACACTAATATCAGTGGCTAGATTTACCATTCAGGAGTCTGGGAAAGCAGAGTAACTGCTACATCCCATCAAGGCTACGTCCAGGTTTAAACATATTATACAATTTATATCAAGAATTTACATAGACAGCGTATAGTGTGTATATACATTGCATTACAGTGACTCCACCAGCAGAATAGTGAGTGCAGCTCTGGAGTATAATACAGGATGTAACTCAGGATAAGTAATGTAATGTATGTACACAGTGACCTCACCAGCAGAATAGCGAGTGCAGCTCTGGAGTATAATACAGGGTGTAACTCAGGATAAGTAATGTAATGTATGTACACAGTGACCTCACCAGCAGAATAGTGAGTGCAGCTCTGGAGTATAATACAGGATGTAACTCAGGATCAGTACAGGATAAGTAATGTAATGTATGTACACAGTGACTCCACCAGCAGAATAGCGAGTGCAGCTCTGGGGTATAATACAGGATGTAACTCAGGATCAGTACAGGATAAGTAATGTAATGTATGTACACAGTGACTCCACCAGCAGAATAGTGAGTGCAGCTCTGGAGTATAACACAGGATGTAACTCAGGATCAGTACAGGATAAGTAATGTAATGTATGTACACAGTGACTCCACCAGCAGAATAGTGAGTGCAGCTCTGGAGTATAATACAGGATAAGTAATGTAATGTATGTACACAGTGACTCCACCAGCAGAATAGTGAGTGCAGCTCTGGAGTATAATACAGGATGTAACTCAGGAGCAGTACAGGATAAGTAATGTATGTACACAGTGACTCCTCCAGCAGAATAGTGAGTGCAGCTCTGGAGTATAATACAGGATGTAACTCAGGATCAGTACAGGATAAGTAATGTAATGTATGTACACAGTGACTCCACCAGCAGAATAGTGAGTGCAGCTCCGGAGTATAATACAGGATGTAACTCAGGATCAATACAGGATAAGTCATGTAATGTGTGTACACAGTGACTCCACCAGCAGAATAGTGAGTGCAGTTCTGGAGTATAATACAGGATATAACTCAGGATCAGTACAAGATAAGTAATGTAATGTATGTACACAGTGACTCCACCAGCAGAATAGTGAGTGCAGCTCTGGAGTATAATACAGGATATAACTCAGGATCAGTACAGGATAAGTAATGTAATGTATGTATACAGTGACTCTACCAGCAGAATAGTGAGTGCAGCTCTGGAGTATAATACAGGATGTAACTCAGGATCAGTACAGGATAAGTAATGTAATGTATGTACACAGTGACTCCACCAGCAGAATAGTGAGTGCAGCTCTGGAGTATAATACAGGATGTAACTCAGGATAAGTAATGTAATGTATGTACACAGTGACCTCACCAGCAGAATAGCGAGTGCAGCTCTGGAGTATAATACAGGGTGTAACTCAGGATAAGTAATGTAATGTATGTACACAGTGACCTCACCAGCAGAATAGTGAGTGCAGCTCTGGAGTATAATACAGGATGTAACTCAGGATCAGTACAGGATAAGTAATGTAATGTATGTACACAGTGACTCCACTAGCAGAATAGTGAGTGCAGCTCTGGAGTATAATACAGGATGTAACTCAGGATCAGTACAGGATAAGTAATGTAATGTATGTACACAGTGACTCCACCAGCAGAATAGTGAGTGCAGCTCTGGAGTATAATACAGGATGTAACTCAGGATCAGTACAGGATAAGTAATGTAATGTATGTACACAGTGACTCCACCAGCAGAATAGTGAGTGCCGCTCTGGAGTATAATACAGGATGTAACTCAGGATCAGTACAGGATAAGTAATGTAATGTATGTACACAGTGACTCCACCAGCAGAATAGTGAGTGCAGCTCTGGAGTATAATACAGGATGTTACTCAGGATCAGTACAGGATAAGTAATGTAATGTATGTACACAGTGACTCCACCAGCAGAATAGTGAGTGCAGCTCTGGAGTATAATACAGGATGTAACTCAGGATCAGTACAGGATAAGTAATGTAATGTATGTATACAGGGACTCAGCTATTTATAAAGATTCATTTTTTTTATGAGCTCAGGTATGGACATGCCCTTTTAGTGATTATGGTTTTTCCTACAGTTATTTCATGACCATCACACAGTAATCGCACTCAGTAAATTATTTTTAGAACTGTGAAATAGAATTGCAGAGGTGGCAAAATCTAACATTTTAAGCTATCTTAGGGCATGACCACACATGGCGGAATTCCTCCGCAACTGTCCGCATCAATGCCGCACCTAATCCGGGTTGCGGATTACGGCTGCGGATCTGCACAAAATGTGCAGAAAATTGATGCGGACTAGCTGCTGCGGACTGCGGGAAAAGTGCTTCCCTTCTCCCTATCAGTGCAGGATAGAGAGAAGGGACAGCACTTTCCCTAGTGAAAGTCAAAGAATTTCATACTTACCGGCCGTTGTCTTTATGACGCGTCCCTCCTTCGGCATCCAGCCCGACCTCCCTGGATGACGCGCCAGTCCATGTGACCGCTGCAGCCTGTGCTTGGCCTGTGATTGGCTGCAGCCGTCACTTACACTGAAACGTCATCCTGGGAGGCCGGACTGGAGACAGAAACAGGGAGTTCTCGGTAAGTACGAACTTCATTTTTTTTTACAGATACATGTATATTGGGATCGGTAGTCACTGTCCCGGGTGCAGAAACAGTTACTGCCGATCGCTTAACTCTTTCAGCACCCTGGACAGTGACTATTTACTGACGTCTCCTAGCAACGCTCCCGTCATTACGGGAGCCCCATTGACTTCCTCAGTCTGGCTGTAGACCTAGAAATACATAGGTCCAGCCAGAATGAAGAAATGTCAAGTAAAAAAAGCAAGACGCATCCGCAGCACACATGACATGTGCATGACAGCTGCGGACTTCATTGCGGAACTTTGAATCTCCATTGAAGTCAATGGAGAAATTCCGCCATGAGTCCGCCACTGCTCCGCAACAGACAGAGCATGCTGCGGACACCAAATTCCGCTCCGCAGCCTATGCTCCGCAGCGGAATTGTACGCATCGTGTAAACGAACACTGCTAAATTAAAGTGAAAGTCAATGTAGAAACGGCTCCGCTGCGGATTAACGCTGCGGAGTGTCCGCAGCGGAATTTAAGTGCAATTCCGCCATGTGTGAACCCGCCCTTACTTATATCTAATACTCTATTTACATCCAGAGCTGCACTGCCACTTCAGCTGGATGCTACTTGGATAAAGATCATGGTTAGGCCCCATGCACACGACCGTACTCGTAATTACAACTCGTAACTACGAGCATGGCCGGGCACGGGCAGCCGGCCGTTATTCCGAGCCGTGCTCCCATTATAAAGTATAGGAGCACGGCCCGTAAAAGAAAAATAGAACATGTTTTATCTTTTTCAACGGCACGGGCACCTTCCCGTGAGAAAACGGAAAGGTACCCGTAGCCAACAGAAGTCTATGGGCCCGTTATTTCGGTTCGTAATTACGACCCGTAATAACGGGTGTTTTTACGGTCGTATGCATGGGGCCTAATTTTAGTCTATCGTCAGTCATGTGTTTTTGGTTTAAATGTCATGTGTGTTACCACAATGCATTGCACTCTGGTCAAAGGTAGTCTACAAAACTTTTAGTGCCGCTTTGTATGTGACTGGAGGATAAGACAGGATTGTAACAAAGAATTGATACAATGTAAGTAAGGCAGATTTTTATCGTTTCATAGCATTATATTTACATGTGTGTGTTCAGAACTGCAGCTATCTTCTGAGGACTAGTTTGGTCTGTTCCTGCACTCCTTCTGTTAGGAGTCTACATTTCCCATAGTGGTCAGCGACTATTACCTCCAGTGCCCATGTCATGTCTCCGTGCATCACTGAACTTGCACTATATGGGTGATGCATTAATAAATATTACAGTTTTTCTGCCGCCAACTGCAAACATCAACATCTGCCCCAATGTTTACTCTCTGACTATTACCAGCAGCGTCTGCCAAGAGGACAGATCTGAGAGAACTCACAAGATGTGAATACTGGGGGGCGGAGGGAGCAGTGCCAGGGAGGGGGCATTATCCAATATGTTCTCTGCCGTCTCTCACATAATGCTCTGATTCTGTATATATATATGGACACTGCACAGTACCACTTCTCCTGTCCTGTATACTGGGTGTAATTCTCAGTATCTGTATTATTCTGTATATATGGACACTGCACAGTACCACTTCTCCTGTCCTGTATACTGGGTGTAATTCTCAGTATCTGTATTATTCTGTATATATGGACACTGCACAGTACCACTTCTCCTGTCCTGTATACTGGGTGTAATTCTCAGTATCTGTATTATTCTGTATATACACTGCACAGTACCACTTCTCCTGTCCTGTATACTGGGTGTAATTCTCAGTATCTGTATTATTCTGTATATACACTGCACAGCACCACTCCTCCTGTCCTGTATACTGGGTGTAATTCTCAGTATCTGTATTATTCTGTATATATATACACTGCACAGTACCACTTCTCCTGTCCTGTATACTGGGTGTAATTCTCAGTATCTGTATTATTCTGTATATACACTGCACAGTACTACTTCTCATCTTTTTAATAAATGTTAACAAACATACACATGCCATAAATCCGCACATACAATACACGGGTCATAAACCAACACAAAATGAACAAGTTATAAACACATTATGAATCTCGGCCGCCTCCTTTCTGGTCCAGATCACATTTCTACCAGCACTCAGTCTTCTGTATTATAACTCACATCATCCACACATCACTCTCATCATCCACACGTCACTCACATCAGTATAAATACAAATACACAAAACTCATAGTCACAACATCAATCCAGACGCCTCAAAAGAACAAAATCAGTAACGGTCTAAAAAATAAAATAAATAAAATTGTTAAACCACAATAAAACCAAAAACTGACCCTAACCGGTCCATGTGCCCATCAAAATATATTAACCAAGGAAAAATGAGAAATTCCTACATGAGAAAACACAACATTAGCCTAATCGGCAAATAACCCCCCCTTTTTTATTTTTTTAAAAATGTTTTTTTTTTTTTTATTTTTTTTTTTTTTTATTTTTATTTTTTTTTTTTCCCTCCACCCTTTTTCTTAACCACAAATCCGCAATATGAATACCAATTAGTAACCAATATATACAATATATACAAAGCAATACTGAACATACATATATATATATAATATCTACATTATACCCAATTCAAGACCAATGTCCAGTCCAAAGTCCTTACCTAAGCTCCGACCGACACCATCGTCCATCCTTCAATGTCTCTTTGATCGGGCCCGGCTTTTTCTTATTATTTGAACCCCCCCCTCCCCCCCTTTCCCCCCTCCCCACCTAACACCTATTTCTTTTTAACCCCCTCACATCTATACAAAAATACTACACTCTACAAGATATAGTAAGTAAAGACTCAGCCTGTACAATGGCCTACATTACCTGACATAACACATAAAACATCCTTAACAAATCCTACCCACAAGGCCCTGGTTCGGTACCTGCAAGCCCTATATCCATCATCAACTATACAGAAAACAAAAAGCTACAGTGACAGCATTAGCCCCTCACCAGGAATAGAGACGACTAGACTAGGGCACGCTGAAGGAGAAACCCCTCCAAAGCATGGAGGCCCTACTCGTGCCCAGTCTCTCGAACTCCAAAGAACGAACCTTCCCCAGGTCACCGAGAATGTTCCTCACCACCTCTTCCTCCGGGAGGGTTTTTTGTCTGGTTGATACAAAACACCGTGCGTTCCACGTGCCGTACCTGACCGCTAAGCTGACTAAGAATAAAGTGCCCCGATCTCGACCACCCAGGTGTCTGAATGTTCCATAGGCCCATTCCGCATAGGAGAGACCGGTCAGACCAGGCCAACCAATGGAGGCACCCACCCTGCTGTAGACCCCTGTATTGAGGGGACAATGAAGCAGGAAGTGCTCCATGCTTTCCAGCACGCCGCCACACTCCTCCCGGGGACAACCCCTTTCCTCAGGGTTCCTGTGTTTCAAGTTGTCCCTCACATACAGTTTCCCATGGAAGCAACGCCAAGCCAAGTCCCAAAACTTTAAAGGGATCCTACTAGAATTTAAAACCCTCAAACCAACCTCCAGATCCCGACTTGGGCAGTCCCTGAGCGCCAGGGGCTTCTGGAAATGGGTCAACAGAACTCTGTTGTCAAGGAGCCTCCTTGACAGAGTCCTGATCTCCCACATCCCCAGACCCCACCGATGAATTGTTTTCAGAACCACGGTAGCGTAAGCCGGAAGATGCCCATGCGGCGTGCGAAGGTCCTTCACTTGCCCTCCTGTCTCCCATTCCTGGAAGAAAGGCCGAAACCACCCCCTGCAGGAGACTACCCACGGAGGAGCCCTCTCTTGCCAGAGGTTTGACATGTTGATCTTTACAAAGGTATTAACCAGGAATACCACAGGGTTGACCATACACAACCCCCCTAGTCTCCTCGTACGGTATGTCACCTCCCTCTTGACTAGGTTCAGCTTATTCCCCCATAACATCTGGAAGAACAAGCTGTAGACCCGAGTCCAGAGAGGTTCTGGCAAGATGCAGACACTGCCCAAATAGATTAACAAAGGGAGCAGGTAAGTTTTGATCAAGTTGACCCTTTCCCTGAGGGTCAAAGACCAACCCTTCCACTGGTCGACCTTCTGAGCGGCGATCTTTAGCCTGCTGTCCCAATTTTGTTTGGGGTAATCCCCCTGGCCAAATTCGATGCCGAGAATTTTTACAAACTCCTGAGGCCCTGGAAGAGTGTCCGAGAGATCAAAGGTAGGATCTCCCCCTCCCAGCCAGAGACTCTTACACTTATCCTGGTTGATCATGGACCCGGATGCCTCTGAGTAGCGGTCAACTTCAGACATCACCCACTCTGCCTCCCCTCTCGAGGACACAAAGACGGTGACGTCATCCGCATACGCCACCACTCTCAGAGTGGCTTCCGAGGCTGCCAAGTCCATGCTGACTCCCACCAACGGTCCACGATCTACCCTCCTAAGGAAGGGGTCAATCGCGAACACGTATAAAAGCGGGCTCAGCGGGCAACCCTGGCGAACCCCAGACCCAACCTCAAAAGAGCGGCCAATCCAACCGTTCACAAGCGGAAAACTCTCTGCCCCTGCATACAAGATCTTAAGCCAATCAACAAACCCCCCCGGCAGACCATACCTCAGAAGGACCGACCAGAGATACTCGTGATCAACCCGATCAAACGCTTTTGCCTGATCCAAGGACAGCAAGTACCCCTTCCAACGGCCCGCCCTACTCTGCTCCACTGCCTCTCGGACACCGAGTACAGCGCTAAACGCGCTGCGGCCTGGAACAGAGCAATGCTGAGCCCCCGAAAGGAGCCGGGGTGCAAATTTCACCAGCCGATTAAACAGCACCTTTGCCAGAACCTTTCTGTCCACATTGAGTAGCGCTATGGGACGCCAATTCTCAATGTGCGATGGGTCTTTACCCTTTGACAGGATGATCAGGGCCGACCTCCTCATTGACTTCGGCAAAGTGCCCGAGGAAAGACACTCATTCAACACCTCAGTCAAAAGGGGAACTAAAATGTCCTTAAAGGTCTTGTAAAATTCAGACGTTAAGCCATCTGGACCCGGCGACTTCTTGAGGGCAAGCCCTTCAATCGCCAGTCTCACTTCCTCTTCCCTGATCGCCTCTGCCAAGACACCAAGAGAGGGGTCTACTCCTGGTTCAGGGACAGTTTCAGCCAGGAAAGCCGACATCGCATCCCGATCAAGATCCATCTTTCCCAAGAGGTGCGAGTAAAAGGATCTGACGACCTCCAAGATCCCTGATCTGGACCTTTTCAGGGATCCTGTACTGTCCATCAGTCCTGAAACCACTTTACTATTTACTGACATCTTGCAGTTCTTGTAGGGGTCGGGCGAGCGGTACTTCCCAAAATCCCTCTCAAAAACTAAAGATGCGTGTCTATCATACTGGCAACTCTTAAGCAAAGATTTCACTCTGGAGATGTCCTCGCGGTCACCTCCAGTCGAGACAAGATGCTCGAGTTTCCTCCTCAGGCCCTGATACAGGCGGTACCTGTCCAGGCTCCTGAGGCTCGAGAGCTGGCGGAAGAAACTCGCCACCCTTTTTTTGAACATCTCCCACCACTCCGACTTACTGCTACAAAGATCCAGTAACGGTACCTGGCTCTGAAAGAAATCCTCAAAGGACCGTCTTATCTCCGCTTCTTCCAAGAGAGACTAATTGAGCCTCCAAAAGCCTCTTCCCATCCGGGGGGTCTCTGCAACATTCAGAGAAAATAAAATTAAACAGTGGTCGGAGAACTCCACCTCAACGACGGACACTGCCGAAGAGATGGCATCCTCCTTTAAATAAAACCTATCTATTCTAGACCTACAACTACCTCGATAAAAGGTGAATCCCGCGTGGCCTGGGGTGTGCCGGATGTGGACATCCACCAGGCGAGCCTCACTAGCAGTGGCGTAACTACCGCGGTAGCAGCAGTAGCGGCTGCTACGGGGCCCGGGGCTTGAGGGGGCCCGGTGGCGCCGCTAGCAGCCGTTATGGCTACTACAGCGGTAGCGTCGCTACTGTGGGGCCCGCGACGCCGAGCCTTACACAGGCCCTCTCATGCCTGTAGGTGTCGCTAGCACAGGAGGGGGCCCCAGTGCTAGCGGCAGCCAAATACATGTATTCGCACTGAATGGCCGGGCATGTTCCGTGCCTGACCATCCAGTGCCTTACAATGACACTGATTGGCTAGCGGCGCGATGACATCATCGCGCCGCTTCCATGCTTAGAAGGTGCTGATTGGCGGGGCAAGTCATTCTGCCCCGCCAATCAGCGTCATTGGAGGACGCTCGTTCAGCTCCTGCAGACATGCTCAGAAGAGAGCATGTCTGCATCGCCAGTGAACAGCGTGGGAACCGGAGAATGTGAGTATGTCAAGTTTTTGTTTTTTTCCCCTCATAAAAATGTGAATGGCATTATCTATAGTGGGGGGGGGGTCATCTTTATGTGGGCTATTATATATAGGGTTCTATATGTGGGGCAGTAGCTACAGGGGGGTCTATATGTGGGGCAGTAGCTACAGGGGGGGTCTATATGTGGGGGTGTGGGCCACTATATACAGGGGGCTCTATATGTGGGCCATTATATACAGGGGGCTCTATATGTGGGCCACTATATACAGGGGGGGTCTATATGTGGGCCACTATATACAGGGGGGTCTATATGTGGGCCACTATATACAGGGGTGGGTTACCTGTGGGGCACTAGCAACAGGGTGGCTATATGTAGTGCACAGTCTACAGGGGTGGGCTATATGTGGGACACTATATACAGGGGGAGCTATATGTGAGACACTATGTACAGAGGTGGGCTATACGTGGAGCAAGAACTATAGGGGAAGCTATATGTAGGGCAGCACCGTGGCTCAGTGGTTAGCACTATTGCCTTGCAGCTCTGGAGTCCATATGTGGGCACTATCTATAGGGGCTTCTATGTAGGTCACTATCTACAGGGGCCACGTTGTGTGTTTGTGACAGTTATATTTAGATGTGTTGAGAATTTTAACTTTGTTTACAGGTGCAGAAATGTTTTAAAAGTGAGAAGCTGAAGACATCTGAACGGAAAACTGCAGAAATGGGTCATGCCCGGGAGAAATCCATCATAGATGTCTGAACCGGAGGGAGAAGAAAAGAACTAGAATCTGAGACGTCACCGGTGAGTCACTTAATGTAAATGTTTATTCTGCCTCTAATCAGTAATGTAGTCACTGTATGATCTGCAGCGAGATGATGGTGATAGGATTTTTTTTGTGAAACCGCATCTCCCAGCATATCCTTATCATTGTTCAGGCCATGCTGGGAGCTGTAGTTTTACGCCGTACAAACCTATACGCAGTGGCGTAACTACCGCTATAGCAGCCGTAGCGACTTCTACAGGGCCTGCAGCATGAGGGGGCCCGTGCCACCCGCCGGCACGGCCCCCTCCCATGGCAGCAGGCTCCGCTAGCAGCCGCTATGGCTGCTACAGCACGACGCCACTGAAGGGGTTGTTCCTACATAAGACATGTATCCCCTAATCACAGGATAGGGGATACATGTGTGATCGCTGGCAGCGATGAGGAGAACGGGGGACCGAAAGTCCCCCCTAAGTTCTCCATGACAAACCTCGGACTTCCGGGGTCTGTGTCGGCAGCTCCGTAGAAATGAATGGAGCGCCGGTCGCGCTTGTGCGCATGCGTGACTAGCGCTCCTTTCATTTTTATTGAACTGCGCAGACGCCGGAAGTCCGAGGTTAGTCATGGAGAACTTCGGGGGACTTTCGGTCCCCCATTCTCCTTATCGCTGCCAGCGATCACACATGTATCCCCTATCCTGTGGATAGGGGATGCATGTCTTTTGTAGGACAAACTATAGGCCGTTTTTTTTTGGGGGGGGGGGGTACATTGCGTTATCTACAGAGGGGTTCTGTATGGCATTTTCTAAAGGGGGGGCTGTATGGCATTCTCTATAGGGGGGACTGTATGGCGTTATCTACAGGGGGGCTGTATGGCGTTATCTACAGAGGGGGTCTGTATGGCGTTATCTACAGGGGGGCTGTATGGCGTTATCTGCAGGGGGCTGTGTATGGTGCTATCTATAGGGGGGCGCTGTGTGGTGGAATCTATAGGGAGGCACTATCTACAAAGGGGGGGGGGTTGCGTGATACCCAGCAGAGGGGGGGCCCTAGTCAAAAGTTTGCTATGGGGCCCAGTCTTTCCTAGTTACGCCCCTGCTCACTAGCTATCCTATTTAGGGCCACACAGTCATAAGTCAGCCTGTCTCTGGAACCTCCCCTATCTTGGGACCTCGTGGCAGCATTGAAGTCCCCTCCAAAGACCACCTGCCGACTCGTAAAAAGATAGGGCTTGATCCTCATAAAGAGACTTTTCCGGTCCCAGCTGGTTTGGGGACCATAGATGTTAATGAGCCTGAGCTCCTGTCCCTTCATGAGGACATCCAAGATCAGGCACCTCCCCATTTCTAATTCAATAACCCGTCTGCATTCTACTGATGCGGTGAAAAGAACCGCCACCCCGCTACCCGGCTCGGCCGCAAGAGACCAATAAGATGGTCCACGCCTCCACTCCTTTTTCGCTTTATGTATGGCTGCCAAGTCTGTCAGCCTGGTCTCTTGCAAAAATAAAATGTCGGCCTCAATTCGGCCGAGAAAATCAAAGGCCGCAAATCTAGCCTTGTCAGATTTAATGCTGGCGACATTAATAGATGCCAGCGTCAACGGGGTGGGTGCCGCCATCCTGGGTGATTGAATTAGATGACCTTTTTCCCCTTCCCCTTGCCCTTCCCCTGGTTTTTATCACTATGTGACGAAGAGCCGAGGGCCCTTTTGAGGGATGCTGATGTGTCCATACCCCTCCCTTCCTCCAGCTCCCCGCCAGCACCACTATCAACCTCACCTCCAGGCTCCGGGACAGCGCTTCTCCCTGAGGGTTCTGCACCCCCTGAGGCAAGAAACTTGACGCCCCCCACAGACCCCCTCGTCACCTTCCCCACATCCTCACCCCCACACTCCTCATCTGAAGAGGAGATGTCCTTGAGGGTTTGAAAGCGGTTTGAGAGAACAACAAGAGGTGAGTCGGTTGGGCTTTCCTTAGGCACCTGGACCAGGGGAGGAGAAGATTTCTTATCTCCCTTTTTTTTCTTTTTAGCACCCTGCTTGCGCTTTTCATCTAGCCACCGTCTACTGTCCTCATCCATACTTTCATATAGCGAGGAACATGAAGAAGCGGCTTCCTCCTCCCTATCCAACCTCCTGACCTCTTCATTCAAGTCCTGTTCCCCCAGGGCCTCAGTAGCAATGACACTCGCCCCCGGAGCAGGGCCAAGGGATACCCCAGTTGCCTGGGGCTCCCCGAGCTCCCTACTCCTTCGACGGTTCTCCAATCGCCTTAACTTGGAGGGTGACTTGCCTTTCTTCCGTGGCCCCTCAGCCACTTCACCTCCACCAGTGCCAACCACGGCAGGAGCAACCTCTCGGCTTTCTCCCGCTGGGCCCGCCATGGCGTTGGCAAAGGAACGAGGGCAGCGACTGAATGGGTGACCTAGATCCCCACACAGGTGACACCGAATATCCCCACAGGATGCGGCAAGATGACCTATCCCCCCGCACAACGCACACTTCTGCACTCTGCAGTGGGCACTGAAGTGCGTGGGGTCACCACACCTGTGGCAGAGCTTCGGCTGCCCCTGGTAAAAGGCCAGGATTCGGTCCCTTCCTAAAAAGGCTGAGGAAGGGATGTGGGTGACAGAACTTCCTGAACGCTTTAATTTAACCATAAAAGGTCCAGGCCCCTGACCAGATGCCAAATTCATCCCCGTTTTTTTTGGGGACCTCCGTTACCTCCCCGTACCTGCTGAGCCAGGTCATAATGTCCATACAAGAAAGACACTCATTGCAAGTTAGGACGGTCACCTTCTTGATTTCGCTCTGACGAGACAACGCTTGTACAGCGAAGTCTCGCCAGCCGGGCTCATTCTTCACCAGCTCATAATTTGACTAAAAGAGCTCCAGGCCCTCCGGCCGAACAAAGCTGATGTCAAATACTGGGGTGCCATAGGAATGTATCAGGGCAAAGATGTCGATCGCCCTGAAATTCATCTTCAAGAGAAGCTCAACTACTTTCGCCCTAGGTGGGCACGTATCATTGCCTCTCCAGCGAAGACGAACAACATTCCTACGAGCCCCCCCAGGCCCGGCTGTCGGAAGGGTCCACACAGTTTCCCCTTCCCTTTCTTCTCGGAAAGCAGTCAGGCCATGCCTGTCTATCCAGAAGGACAGATCAACCGCTCGGCCCTCTACCATTATTGTTCTCTCACCCTTTTTAAGGGCCTCCAGGAGGCGCCGCTGTAAAATACCGTCCCCAGAGCCTGAAGATGAGGAGGAGGCCCCAGCAGTGACACTGGCATAACTGCGAGTAGTCACCCCTGGGGGGGCAGATGGACCGGCCTCACTAGACATAATACCCCTGGCAGTAACATTCCCACCACTCACCCCGGCCCCAGACACAGGAGAGGGACCATTATCAATATCACTCGTACCTGCACCATTCATACCCTCACCATTATTAATAGCACTTGTACTGGCACAATTCATACCCTCACCATTATTAACAGCACTCGTACCTGCACCATTCATACCCTCACCATTATTAATAGCACTTGTACTGGCACCATTCATATCCTCACCCTCTGGACCAGCAGTAAAAAGTGTTTTTGGGCCGGATGTTATCGCCTCGGTGTCATCAGGTTTCCCCTCCACCTCATTAGCGTGACATTTATTTACTTGAGACAATCCTTCCTTCTTAGAGCCAGCAATGCCCAGACTCGCCCTGGCAAAGCTGGCTCCCGGGCTGGGGATTCATGTGACGCAGCCACCAAAGGAATACTAGTGACTGTGCCACCGGACCCAATGACCGCAAGCTTGGGGGGACATTCAACCGTGCCGTCAGTCCCAGCAGCCCCTTCATGCTGCCGCCGCTCAGTAGCACCAACGGATTCCAGGGACACTGGAATATTCGCCCCCAGCTCTGGTGTCGAGCCGCCCCCCATTACTGAAGAGGAAACCTGAGCACCAGAGCTTTGTTCTGCACCCAACGCTGGGCCACCAACATTATCTGGCGCTATTGACGCCTTAAAAACGCCACCAAAAACGCCACCACTACTACGACAAGCAGGGACATCAGCCTCCATTATTACGCCATCATTAATCTCCCCGCTTTCCTGCACCGGACCCACTTCAGGGCCCGGGCTAGGCTGGATCACGGGGCTTGTGCAGCGAGCTGACCCTGCGGCCAGCTGGGGTAGCACTGGGTGGGGGAACAAACTTAAAACTGACCTGTTCCTCCACGATTTTTCCAGCCTTTCTGGATTTTAGTCGCCGCCGGGCTTTGCGCTTTGCTGCGCGCTTGGCATTAACTTTCTCCTCTGGACCCAAGTCCGCGCCAAAAGAAAAATGCTGCAGGCTCACCGGAGACTGGAGCTGCCGTATTTCCGCCATCAGCCTCCCACCTGAATTGCTGCTGCTGATGTCCTGGTCACAGGTGTCCCCCTCACCAGCTGAGCTGGAGTCCGGGGGTAAAGCCACTTGCTCTGCAGGCAGCTCGCTGCACGTACTCCGCTGACCAGACGCACCCGGACACATTTCCTCCTCCTCACCCTCATCATCCGTCTGCTTTCCAGGGTCACAGACACCCTTCATTGCCCGGAACCGATCATCATTAAGGAGTTTCTCCTTGAAAGGTCCACTATTCTCCAAAATAAATCCCCGCTTTTCTTTCAGGGCATCCACCTCAGATTTGAGATCCCTGATAGTCGCCATTACTACCAACCTCTTTGCTCCAGAAGTGGCGTGCGACCAAACCCGGGCTGCTTTCAGCTCCTCCTGGAGCTTCCGAATGGCCTTCCCGGCGTCCTCATACCCACGGAGGCGCTCCGCAACACGGGAGCTAAAGGTCGTTGTTGACTCCGTGGCACGTAGTTCACCCCAATCTGCCTCCACACCATCATGCATGCTCTGCTGCACATCTCCAGGAGCGATCCTGCTGGCTGCAACACTAGGAACCTTGCGGCTTTCCTGGCTTTCTGTCCTGGTTTCAGGCGGGGACAGGATCGGGGCCACATCGCTGTGACCCCGACTAGATCTTCTCACCCCCACAACTTCGGCCGGTTGCTGAACGCTCCCGCTACCCGCCGGCCTAGACCGGGTAACAGGAGGCTGAGAAGCACTTGGCTGGGAAGAACTTCCTCTCATCCCAAGCAGCAAACTCTCTCCCTGGAGAGGAAAGAGCCGACACCCGGAAAGAGCTTCCTCCAACACACAGACAGCACACACCCGCTCCTCCTGCCCTGTATACTGGGTGTAATTCTCAGTATCTGTATTATTCTGTATATATAGAGACTGCACAGTACCACTTCTCCTGTCCTGTATACTGGGTGTAATTCTCAGTATCTGTATTATTCTGTATATATACACACTGCACAGTACCACTTCTCCTGTCCTGTATACTGGGTGTAATTCTCAGTATCTGTATTATTCTGTATATATACACACTGCACAGTACCACTTCTCCTGTCCTGTATACTGGGTGTAATTCTCAGTATCTGTATTATTCTGTATATATATACACTGCACAGTACCACTTCTCCTGTCCTGTATACTGGGTGTAATTCTCAGTATCTGTATTATTCTGTATATATACACACTGCACAGTACCACTTCTCCTGTCCTGTATACTGGGTGTAATTCTCAGTATCTGTATTATTCTGTATATATACACACTGCACAGTACCACTTCTCCTGTCCTGTATACTGGGTGTAATTCTCAGTATCTGTATTATTCTGTATATATAGACACTGCACAGTACCACTTCTCCTGTCCTGTATACTGGGTGTAAAAATGTATAGAAAGAAATGTAAAAAAACGTCTGCAGCGGAAATCAACAGAAATCCGCCACATCTAAACGTGACCTTATAGTAGGTATATTCTTGTATATAGGGGCAGTATTATAGTAGTTATATTCTTGTATATAGGGGGGCAGTATTATAGTAGTTATATTCTTGTATATAGGGGGCAGTATTATAGTAGTTATATTCTTGTATATAGGGGGCAGTATTATAGTAGTTATATTCTTGTATATAGGGGGCAGTATTATAGTAGTTATATTCTTGTATATAGGAGCAGTATTATAGTAGTTATATTCTTGTATATAGGGGGCAGTATTATAGTAGATATATTCTTGTATATAGGGAGCAGTATTATAGTAGTTATATTCTTGTATATAGGGAGCAGTATTATAGTAGTTATATTCTTGTATATAGGGGCAGTATTATAGTAGTTATATTCTTGTATATAGGGAGCAGTATTATAGTAGTTATATTCCTGTATATAGGGGGCAGTATTATAGTAGTTATATTCTTGTATATAGGAGGCAGTATTATAGTAGCTATATTCTTGTATATAGGAGCAGTATTATAGTAGTTATATTCTTGTATATAGGAGCAGTATTATAGTAGTTATATTCTTGTATATAGGGAGCAGTATTATAGTAGTTATATTCTTGTATATAGGGAGCAGTATTATAGTAGTTATATTCTTGTATATAGGAGCAGTATTATAGTAGTTATATTCTTGGATATAGGGGCAGTATTATAGTAGTTATATTCTTGTATATAGGAGGCAGTATTATAGTAGTTATATTCTTGTATATAGGGGGGCAGTATTATAGTAGTTATATTCTTGTATATAGGAGCAGTATTATAGTAGTTATATTCTTGTATGTAGGAGCAGTATTATAGTAGTTATATTCTTGTATATAGGGAGGCAGTATTATAGTAGTTATATTATTGTATATAGGGGCAGTATTATAGTAGTTATATTCTTGCATATAGGGGGCAGTATTATAGTAGTTATATTCTTGTATATAGGAGCAGTATTATAGTAGTTATATTCTTGTATGTAGGAGCAGTATTATAGTAGTTATATTCTTGTATATAGGGAGGCAGTATTATAGTAGTTATATTCTTGTATATAGGGAGGCAGTATTATAGTAGTTATATTCTTGTATATAGGGGCAGTATTATAGTAGTTATATTCTTGTATGTAGGAGCAGTATTATAGTAGTTATATTCTTGTATATAGGGAGGCAGTATTATAGTAGTTATATTCTTGTATATAGGAGCAGTATTATAGTAGTTATATTCTTGTATGTAGGAGCAGTATTATAGTAGTTATATTCTTGTATATAGGGACAGTATTATAGTAGTTATATTCTTGTATATAGGGGCAGTATTATAGTAGTTATATTCTTGTATATAGGAGGCAGTATTATAGTAGTTATATTCTTGTATATAGGGGCAGTATTATAGTAGTTATATTCCTGTATATAGGAGCAGTATTATAGTAGTTATATTCTTGTATATAGGGGGCAGTATTATAGTAGTTATATTCTTGTATATAGGGGGCAGTATTATAGTAGTTATATTCTTGTATATAGGGGCAGTATTATAGTAGTTATATTCTGGTATATAGGGAGCAGTATTATAGTAGTTATATTCTTGTATGTAGGGGGCAGTATTATAGTAGTTATATTCTTGTATGTAGGGGGCAGTATTATAGTAGCTATATTCTTGTATATAGGGAGCAGTATTATAGTAGTTATATTCTTGTATATAGGAGGCAGTATTATAGTAGTTATATTCTTGTATATAGGGGGCAGTATTATAGTAGTTATATACTTGTATATAGGAGCAGTATTATAGTGGTTATATTCTTGTATATGGGAGCAGTATTATAGTAGTTATATTCTTGTATATAGGAGCAGTATTATAGTAGTTATATTCTTGTATATAGGGGCAGTATTACAGTAGTTATATGCTTGTATATAGGGGGCAGTATTATAGTAGTTATATTCTTGTATATAGGAGCAGTATTATAGTAGTTATATTCTTGTATATAGGAGCAGTATTATAGTAGTCATATTCTTGTATATAGGGGCAGTATTATAGTAGTTATATTCTTGCATATAGGAGCAGTATTATAGTAGTTATATTCTTGTATATAGGGGGCAGTATTATAGTAGTTATATTCTTGTATATAGGAGCAGTATTATAGTAGTTATATTCTTGTATATAGGGGGCAGTATTATAGTAGTTATATTCTTGTATATAGGGGGCAGTATTATAGTAGTTCTATTCTTGTATATAGGAGCAGTATTATAGTAGCTATATTCTTGTATATAGGGGCAGTATTATAGTAGTTATATTCTTGTATATAGGGGGCAGTATTATAGTAGTTATATTCCTGTATATAGGGGGCAGTATTATAGTAGTTATATTCTTGTATATAGTGGCAGTATTATAGTAGTTATATTCTTGTATATAGGGGCAGTATTATAGTAGTTATATTCTTGTATATAGGAGCAGTATTATAGTATTTATATTCTTGTATATCGGGGCAGTATTATAGTAGTTATATTCTTGTATATAGGGGGCTTTATTATAGTAGTTATATTCTTGTATATAGGGGGCAGTATTATAGTAGTTATATTCCTGTATATAGGAGCAGTATTATAGTAGTTATATTCTTGTATATAGGAGCAGTATTATAGTAGTTATATTCTTGTATATAGGAGCAGTATTATAGTAGTTATATTATTGTATATAGGAGCAGTATTATAGTAGTTATATTCTTGTATATAGGAGCAGTATTATAGTAGTTATATTCTTGTATGTAGGGGCAGTATTATAGTAGTTATATTCTTGTATACATGAGAAGTATTATAGTAGTTATATTCTTGTATATAGGGGGTAGTATTCTAGTAGTTATATTCTTGTATATAGGGGGCAGTATTATAGTAGTTATATTCTTGTATATAGGAGGCAGTATTATAGTAGTTATATTCTTGTATATAGGGGGCAGTATTATAGTAGTTATAGTCTTGTATATAGAGGGCAGTATTATAGTAGTTATATTCTTGTATATAGGGGCAGTATTATAGTAGTTATATTCTTGTATATAGGAGCAGTATTATAGTAGTTATATTCTTGTATATAGGGGCAGTATTACAGTAGTTATATGCTTGTATATAGGGGGCAGTATTATAGTAGTTATATTCTTGTATATAGGAGCAGTATTATAGTAGTTATATTCTTGTATATAGGAGCAGTATTATAGTAGTCATATTCTTGTATATAGGAGCAGTATTATAGTAGTCATATTCTTGTATATAGGGGCAGTATTATAGTAGTTATATTCTTGCATATAGGAGCAGTATTATAGTAGTTATATTCTTGTATATAGGGGGCAGTATTATAGTAGTTATATTCTTGTATATAGGAGCAGTATTATGGTAGTTATATTCTTGTATATAGGGGGCAGTATTATAGTAGTTATATTCTTGTATATAGGGGCAGTATTATAGTAGTTATATTCTTGTATATAGGAGAAGTATTATAGTAGTTATATTCTTGTATATAGGAGCAGTATTATAGTAGTTATATTCTTGTATATCGGGGGCAGTATTATAGTAGTTATATTCTTGTATATAGGGGGCAGTATTATAGTAGTTATATTCTTGTATATAGGAGGCAGTATTATAGTAGTTATATTCTTGTATATAGGGAGCAGTATTATAGTAGTTATATTCTTGTATATAGGGGGCAGTATTATAGTAGTTATATTCTTGTATATAGGGGGCAGTATTATAGTGGTTATATTCTTGTATATAGGGGGCAGTATTATAGTAGTTATATTCTTGTATATAGGAGCAGTATTATAGTAGTTATATTCTTGTATATAGGGGCAGTATTATAGTAGTTATATTCTTGTATATAGGAGGCAGTATTATAGTAGTTATATTCTTGTATATAGGGGGCAGTATTATAGTAGTTATATACTTGTATATAGGAGCAGTATTATAGTGGTTATATTCTTGTATATGGGAGCAGTATTATAGTAGTTGTATTCTTGTATATAGGAGCAGTATTATAGTAGTTATATTCTTGTATATAGGGGCAGTATTATAGTAGTTATATTCTTGTATATAGGGGCAGTATTATAGTAGTTATATTCTTGTATATAGGAGGCAGTATTATAGTAGTTATATTCTTGTATACAGGGGCAGTATTATAGGGGTTATATTCTTGTATATAGGAGCAGTATTATAGGGGTTATATTCTTGTAAATAGGGGTCAGTATTATAGTAGTTATATTCTTGTATATAGGGGGCAGTATTATAGTAGTTATATTCTTGTATACAGGGAGCAGTATTATAGTAGTTATATTCTTGTATACAGGGGCAGTATTATAGGGGTTATATTCTTGTATATAGGAGCAGTATTATAGGGGTTATATTCTTGTATATAGGAGCAGTATTATAGGGGTTATATTCTTGTAAATAGGGGTCAGTATTATAGTAGTTATATTCTTGTATATAGGGGGCAGTATTATAGTAGTTATATTCTTGTATATAGGGGGCAGTATTATAGTAGTTATATTCTTGTATATAGGAGCAGTATTATAGTAGTTATATTCTTGTACATAGGGAGCAGTATTATAGGGGTTATATTCTTGTAAATAGGGGGCAGTATTATAGTAGTTATAGTTTTGTACTGTTTGTATGAAGCAATACAATCTTAAATGAAATAAAATAAAATACCGCTTCTGGCACAACTGGATAGAATAAGCTTTATTTTCAAGCAGATTGACAAGGATCGAGCAAAGGTAAGATCCAAGGAGATTTATTTGTATAGATTACGACAACGTGTTTCGGGGCCGGACCGGTCTTCGAAAGGCTGTGTTTTTTCTTGTTTGCTCACATACCTAGTGATACAATCTCGTTCTATTGTAAACTATATTTTATATCCGCGTCTTATTGCGGTTGATATAATGGCTGCTCGGTGATTGCTCTTGGAGAACACGGTGAGCGTCAGGTCACTTGGCACAGCAATACTGGAGAGTAATGGTTGTGGGTATGACAGCCCGTGCTGTGGTTTATGGAGTGTTTGGGTTTGTTCTGTCATGGAGGAATTATTTTAATAACGTGTTATGTACAGAATCCATTCAGAGGTCACCCGGCAGCGGCGTTGATATGACGGTCGGGATTATATTACTGTATAAAGCCTCAGGTCTGTCACATTAGATTTAAATTTAGCTTCGGAACTGGATTTCATCTGTTACTTTGTGATCTGCTGAGGGTTACATTTATAGCGGACAGAAGAAGATACAGAGTAGACGATGGCGGATTCACGTCTTTTGTGGAGTATAAAGTGAATTTGAACTGTACTTTGGGGGTGTCTATAGGGGGTCTCCCTGATGGAAACCCCTGATATATACTGTACCTTTAACTTGTGGCACTCAGTGGCATCCGTCATACACAGTCTCCCATGTTAAAAAAATGTATACCAAGGGGTACTCATTTTTTATATGATGTCCTCGTATGGAATAGTGACGTCCGGTACTCTGTCGTACAGCAAAAAATACCCCAAAAATTGTATTTTTGACTTATACCAGCCTATTTGATTTCCACATAAATTTGCGCTAATAACGTCATTGCCGTGTGTAATTTGCTTTCTACTGAGTACATTTGCATAAGATCATAACGGAACATCATTTTGGGGGTTTTAGGCGGTACTAAGGTGAGAAAGGTCAAGATATACTATATTTAGGGGTCTGTTTGGAGGTTGGTATTTAGGTGGTCTGGAGTCTGTATTTAAGGAGTCTGGACTGGGATCAGTATTTGTTAAGGGGTCTGTGTTTATTTAGGGTTTTGGCGGTGTCTGTATTCAATTTGGGGTGTGATGTGTCATATGAACTGTTTTTTATTTAAATGCCATAAGATAATTAATATAAATAGATCTATTACATTGACCGGTCCAGTTGAAATCCTTGCGTCTATACTGACTTGTATTCTCTGCTATCAGCCATTATCTTTATATTTGGATGACTCCTCTGTTTAGGATAGATTTGTAATGGATGATACTTTTGAAGACATGGGTATGAGGACATTGCAGGTAGACACTCCCTGATACTATACAACATCGGATTTAATTTGTCGAACTTCTGAAAGAATTTTTATTTTTTTTAAATTCCTGAACATTTTTGCTCGCGGAACATTCCAAGAATAAAGTATTTAATGTTTTGTGTATAAACAAAGTCACGAGCCAAGCAAAGCAGCGAGAAACCATCCTCTAAACAATTTACTAGGAGAATATCCCAGGAAACATCGCTGGGAATAGTGAGAGACAAAAGAATGAAGGGATCTGAGCCGTGTCCCTGTTGTTGCATTGGGGGAGGTAGTAGAGCTGGGACCACCATCCACTCCCAGAGGGGCTACAGTATTTTTGCATGTACTAGGCATGCACTACTAGTGATGTAGCTACAGGTGGCGCCAAGGTTGCTGTAATATCAAGGACTACATGCTCCTCTGCCACATAAGACACCAGTAGAAGGGAGTTGTAGGCACATTGGGAACCTGGAGCTTCAAGTTACTCTGGGCACTGCCATGGATACTATTAAATTCCAAAAGGAAGGGGCTTCAGTGTTTATGCATATGTCTAGTATGGGACTGGCATATACTATGGCATTGCTACAGGACCCATTGACTGCTGCAAGGAAGAGTTTCCAGTGCCCAGGCAGGTTACTGGTATGTACCTTGGCACTGCTTTGGGTCCGATCAAGGGGCTGCAGTGTTTGTTACTGATTATGGAATGTGTCATTGCACTGCTATGTGTCCCACGTAGGGGCTGCAGATGGTTACTGCTTATGGCATGATAAATAGCACTGCTATAGGTCCCACAAAGGGGCTGCAGTGATGGTTATTGCTTATGGCATGATAAATGGTACTGCTATGGGTCCCACAAATGGGCTGCAGAGTTTGTTACTGCTTATAGCATGTTTCATTACACTGCTATGGGTCCCACGAAGGGGCTGCAGTGATGGTAAGTTCTTATAGCATGTGCCATGGCACTGCTATGGGTCCCACAAAGGGGCTTCAGTGTTGGTTACTGCTTATGGCATGTGTCATGGCACTGCTATGGGTACTACGAAGAGGGTGCAGTGATGGTTACTGCTTATAGCATGTGTCATGGCAATGCTATGGGTCCCACAAAGGGGCTTCAGTGTTGGTTACTGCTTATGGCATGTGTCATGGCACTGCTATGGGTCCCACAAAGGGGCTTCAGTGTTGGTTACTGCTTATAGCATGTGTCATGGCACTGCTATGGGTCCCACAAAGGGGCTTCAGTGTTGGTTACTGCTTATAGCATGTGTAATGGCACTGCTATGGGTCCCACAAAGGGGCATTAGTATTGGTTACTGCTTATGGCATGTGTCATGGCACTGCTATGGGTCCCACGAACAGGCTGCAGTGATGGTTACTGCTTATAGCATGTGTCATGGCACTGCTATGGGTCCCACAAAGGGGCATTAGTGTTGGTTACTGCTTATGGCATGTGTCATGGCACTGCTATGGGTCCCACGAACAGGTTGCAGTGATGGTTACTGCTTATAGCATGTTTCATGGCACTGCTATGGGTCCCACAAAGGGGCATTAGTGTTGGTTACTGCTTATGGCATGTGTCATGGCACTGCTATGGGTCCCACGAACAGGTTGCAGTGATGGTTACTGCTTATAGCATGTTTCATGGCACTGCTATGGGTCCCACAAAGGGGCATTAGTGTTGGTTACTGCTTATGTCATGTGTCATGGCAATGCTATGGGTCCTTTTAATTTCCAAAAAGGAAGGTGCGACAGTGTTTTTTTGTGTATAGCATATAGTGCACACCATTAGATTCATTGCTGGTTCATAGTGGTTGGGGATGTTTCTGAGATTCTGAATTATGGAAGTCTCCAACCAGCTCCAGCAGAGAGTGGGATTTAGCCTTTTCCTATCTGCATAGTAGTAAGTGCAGCATTTACTATGTAAATCACCTGGATTGTGGGATTTTTAATTGAGTTGCATGCAATTGTACTATTCCTTATACAAAAAAAAATAAAACTCTCCGGTGAGTTTTGCTTATTTCCAATCAAGGAAACATTTTCACTAAGACAAAAATGACTATTGTCTTAGAAGAGCGAATATGGCTTAGAAATTGGAAATTGAAAAAATTCAGGGTGCACCTCATTTCACTGATCATGATAAATAATTCCATGTTCTGTAGGGAGGACAATAAATACATTTTGCAGCAATTCATGGACATGGTCTTATTGGTCGTGTTCTAGAGCAGAATAGAAGGGGCTTTTGACTCATTTTTCACAAATCTGGAATCTCTCATGGACACTTCCAGACTTGATAACTTCTGGTTTTATTATAGGGGCTGTAGGGACGCAGGATTCCCCATTGTAGATGCTGATAATGATATATAGGACCTGTCCAAATACGACAAGGTCATTCTCCTTCAGCTTTGTGGGTAGCCAAAAATGACTGGCCCCTTTAAATATGAGGCTGAGAGAGGTTCTGTCATTTATGATCCTGCATTTTGGTGAAAAAAACAAAAAACGGTCAGTTTTCTCTCGGATGCAATGCTCGGAAATGAATGTTAAGGAGTGTTGACAGGCAGACTGCCGGGCGTGAGGAGACTGTCCTGAACATGTAACAGTGAATCCCTCTTGGCGACACAGACACAAAGCCAAATTCATCTATGAAACTCACATTTAATGATGCATCACAAATAAAAAATAAAGCAACTTTGAAAATTGTTTTGCTTTAAACTCTATCGTTTTGTGTCTACAGCTATTATGCAGACCTATGTGTCTCCATGGTTACAGACTACAAGCAAACCCTGTGTAGTCTGATCCTGCAGACATGTGTTACTTTCTTCTGCTTCCTTTTCTACTGTGTGTAGGTTATAAAGAAGAGGGAGCTGAGTAGCCCATGACTGCAAGATCAGACTACACACTAGCTCCTCTTAGTGGTGACTGCAGGTAGCAGAATGTTATCATGTAACTCTATGGGAGCTGTATATATCTATATGTAGTGAGCTCCTTCTAGTGGTGGCTGCAGGCAGCAGAATGTTATCATGTAACTCTATGGAAGCTGTATATATCTGTATGTAGTGAACTCCCCCTAGTGATCGCTGCAGGTAGAATAATGTTATCATGTAACTTAATGGGAGCTGTATATATCTGTATGTAGTGAGCTCCCCCTAGTGGTGACTGCAGGCAGCAGAATGTTATCGTGTAACTCTATGGTAGCTGTATATATCTGTATGTAGTGAGCTCCTCCTAGTGGTGACTGCAGGTAGCAGAATGTTATCATGTAACTCTATGGGAGCTGTATATATCTGTATGTAGTGAGCTCCCCCTAGTGGTGACTGCAGGCAGCTGGAAAATTATTCTCTAACTATGTCAATGCAGGGGATTTGGAGCTTTCCATCTAAAACACGAAGCCCTGAACACAACAAAGACATAGTCTGAAATATAACAGCACAGTATTTTGGACCTGTTAATATAAAAAAAATGTTGTTTAAGGCTGGACATTTAATTTAAGTTAGTGTTCCAATAACGTTTCTTTCCAGCTGTTACATAACCACAACTCCCAGCATGACCTTCCAGTAGATTTAGAATAGCTGAAAAGCCACAGTTTGCAGACAATAGGAGCAGTGCTTCTTGTTACACTCATTGTCTTTTTAAAGGATTCAGATTAGCCCCCCCCGCACTCATTCCCCCTTCTTTATTGCTGCCCGAAGCTCATAATATCTAATCACAGCCACTGAGAGATTGCCATATAAAGCATTTATTTCCTTTCTGTAGTGCCATGCATGACTAAAAAGCCAAACAACCCAGGGGGGCCTCAGGGATGCACTGACTTTAATAAGTGCCATGCAGCTCTCAGCTAACAGGGGGCGCTGTGTTAAAGAATGATGGTAGTCAGGAATGTGGAAAACACTGTAGATGTAAGCTCAGGAGGCGAATTATCACAGGACAAAACGCTCCATGGACGAGTCTTACAATGTTATTCAACTGCAATATTACCTATTTTTGGAATCAAATCTACAGAGAAACATAGAAGTCAACGTGAAGTGCGGATATTGATATTAATTAGATCCACAGCTTATACATAAATCTCACAAACCTGGAAATCTGCCCAGAGCTCAGTTCCGTACACAGATTTCATGTTCATAACAATATTCACTGAACTGATCACCTGTAAATGCAGAAGACATGCCCCATCAATCACAAGAATAAAACTACTATAATACTGCCCCCTATATACAAGAATATAACTACTATAATACTGCTCCCCATATACAAGAATATAACTACTATAATACTGCCCCTATATACAAGAATATAACTACTATAATACTGTCCCCTATATACAAGAATATAACTACTATAATACTGCCCCATCAATCACAAGAATAAAACTACTATAATACTGCCCCCTATATACAAGAATATAACTACTATAATACTGCCCCCTATATACAAGAATATAACTACTATAATACTGCCCCCTATATACAAGAATATAACTACTATAATACTGCCCCCTATATACAAGAATATAACTACTATAATACTGCTCCTATATACAAGAATATAACTACTATAATACTGCCCCTATATACAAGAATATAACTACTATAATACTGCCACCTACATACAAGAATATAACTACTATAATACTGCTCCTATATACAAGAATATAACTAATATAATACTGCCCCTTATATACAAGAATATAACTACTATAATACTGCTCCATATATACAAGAATATAACTACTATAATACTGCTCCTCTACACAAGAATAAAACTACTATAATACTGCCCCCTATATACAAGAATATAACTACTATAATACTGCCCCCTATATACAAGAATATAACTACTATAATACTGCCCCCTATATACAAGAATATAACTACTATAATACTGCTCCTATATACAAGAATATAACTACTATAATACTGCCCCCTATATACAAGAATATAGCTACTATAATACTGCTCCTATATACAAGAATATAACTACTATAATACTGCCCCTATATACAAGAATATAACTACTATAATACTGCCCCTATATACAAGAATATAACTACTATAATACTGCCCCCTATATACAAGACTATAACTACTATAATACTGCTCCTATATACAAGAATATAACCACTATAATACTGCCCCTATATACAAGAATATAACTACTATAATACTGCCCCTATATACAAGAATATAACTACTATAATACTGCCCCTATATACAAGAATATAACTACTATAATACTGCCCCTATATACAAGAATATAACTAATATAATACTGCCCCTTATATACAAGAATATAACTACTATAATACTGCTCCATATATACAAGAATATAACTACTATAATACTGCTCCTCTACACAAGAATAAAACTACTATAATACTGCCCCCTATATACAAGAATATAACTACTATAATACTGCCCCCTATATACAAGAATATAACTACTATAATACTGCCCCCTATATACAAGAATATAACTACTATAATACTGCTCCTATATACAAGAATATAACTACTATAATACTGCTCCTATATACAAGAATATAACTAATATAATACTGCCCCTTATATACAAGAATATAACTACTATAATACTGCTCCATATATACAAGAATATAACTACTATAATACTGCTCCTCTACACAAGAATAAAACTACTATAATACTGCCCCCTATATACAAGAATATAACTACTATAATACTGCCCCCTATATACAAGAATATAACTACTATAATACTGCCCCCTATATACAAGAATATAACTACTATAATACTGCTCCTATATACAAGAATATAACTACTATAATACTGCCCCCTATATACAAGAATATAGCTACTATAATACTGCTCCTATATACAAGAATATAACTACTATAATACTGCCCCTATATACAAGAATATAACTACTATAATACTGCCCCTATATACAAGAATATAACTACTATAATACTGCCCCCTATATACAAGACTATAACTACTATAATACTGCTCCTATATACAAGAATATAACCACTATAATACTGCCCCTATATACAAGAATATAACTACTATAATACTGCCCCTATATACAAGAATATAACTACTATAATACTGCCCCTATATACAAGAATATAACTACTATAATACTGCCCCTATATACAAGAATATAAGTACTATAATACTGCCCCCTATATACAAGAATATAACTAATATAATACTGCTCCTATATACAATAATATAACTACTATAATACTGCCCCTATATACAAGAATATAACTACTATAATACTGCCCCTATATACAAGAATATAAGTACTATAATACTGCCCCCTATATACAAGAATATAACTACTATAATACTGCCCCTATATACAAGAATATAAGTACTATAATACTGCCCCCTATATACAAGAATATAACTACTATAATACTGCTCCTCTATACAAGAATATAACTAATATAATACTGCTCCTATGTACAAGAATATAACTACTATAATACTGCCCCTATATACAAGAATATAATTACTACAATACTGCCTCTATATACAAGAATATAACTACTATAATACTGCCCCCTATATACAAGAATATAACTACTATAATACTGCCCCTATATACAAGAATATAACTACTATAATACTGCCCCATCAATCACAAGAATAAAACTACTATAATACTGCCCCCTATATACAAGAATATAACTACTATAATACTGCCCCCTATATACAAGAATATAACTACTATAATACTGCTCCATCAATCACAAGAATAAAACTACTATAATACTGCCCCCTATATACAAGAATATAACTACTATAATACTGCCCCTATATACAAGAATATAACTACTATAATACTGCCCCTATATACAAGAATATAACTACTATAATACTGCCCCATCAATCACAAGAATAAAACTACTATAATACTGCCCCCTATATACAAGAATATAACTACTATAATACTGCCCCCTATATACAAGAATATAACTACTATAATACTGCTCCATCAATCACAAGAATAAAACTACTATAATACTGCCCCCTATATACAAGAATATAACTACTATAATACTGCCCCTATATACAAGAATATAACTACTATAATACTGCCCCTATATACAAGAATATAACTACTATAATACTGCCCCTATATACAAGAATATAACTACTATAATACTGCCCCCCTATATACAAGAATATACTACTATAATACTGCTCCTATATACAAGAATATAACTACTATAATACTGCCCCTATATACAATAATATAACTACTATAATACTGCCCCCTATATACAAGAATATACTACTATAATACTGCCCCTATATACAAGAATATAACTACTATAATACTGCCCCTATATACAAGAATATAACTACTATAATACTGCTCCTATATAAGAATATAACTACTATAATACTGCTCCTATATACAAGAATATAACTACTATAATACTGCTCCTACATACAAGAATATAACTACTATAATACTGCCCCCCTATATACAAGAATATAACTACTATAATACTGCTCCCTATATACAAGCATATAACTACTATAATACTGCCCCTATATACAAGAATATAACTACTATAATACTGCCCCCTTATATACAAGAATATAACTACTATAATACTGCCTCCTATATACAAGAATATAACTACTATAATACTTCCCCCCTATATACAAGAATATAACTACTATAATACTGCCCCTATATACAAGAATATAACTACTATAATACTGCCCCTATATACAAGAATATAACTACTATAATACTGCTCCTATATACAAGAATATAACTAATATAATACTGCCCCTATATACAAGAATATAACTACTATAATACTGCCCTCTATATACAAGAATATAACTACTATAATACTGCTCCATATATACAAGAATATAACTACTATAATACTGCTCCTATATACAAGAATATAACTACTATAATACTGCCCTCTATATACAAGAATATAACTACTATAATACTGCTCCATATATACAAGAATATAACTACTATAATACTGCTCCTATATACAAGAATATAACTACTATAATACTGCTCCTATATACAAGAATATAACTACTATAATACTGCTCCTATATACAAGAATATAACTACTATAATACTGCTCATATATACAAGAATATAACTACTATAATACTGCTCCTATATACAAGAATATAACTACTATAATACTGCTCATATATACAAGAATATAACTACTATAATACTGCTCCTATATACAAGAATATAACTACTATAATACTGCTCCTATATACAGGAATATAACTACTATAATACTGCACCTATATACAAGAATATAACTACTACAATACTGCCTCATATATACAAGAATATAACTACTATAATACTGCCCCTATATACAAGAATATAACTACTATAATACTGCCCCTATATACAAGAATATAACTACTATAATACTGCTCCTATATAAGAATATAACTACTATAATACTGCTCCTATATACAAGAATATAATTACTATAATACTGCCCCCTATATACAAGAATATAACTACTATAATACTGCCCCTATATACAAGAATATAACTACTATAATACTGCCCCTATATACAAGAATATAACTACTATAATACTGCCCCCTATATACAAGAATATACTACTATAATACTGCACCTTTATACAAGAATATAACTACTATAATACTGCCCCCTATATACAAGAATATAACTACTATAATACTGCCCCCTATATACAAGAATATAACTACTATAATACTGCTCCTATATACAAGAATATAACTACTATAATACTGCTCCTATATACAAGAATATAACTACTATAATACTGCCCCCTATTTTCAAGAATATAACTACTATAATACTATGCCTTATATACAAGAATATAACTACTATAATATTGCCCCCTATATACAAGAATATAACTACTATAATACTGCCCCCTATATACAAGAATATAACTACTATACTACTACCCCTATATACAAGAATATAACTACTATAATACTGCCCCCTATATACAAGAATATAACTACTATAATACTGCCCCTATATACAAGAATATAACTACTATAATACTGCCCCATCAATCACAAGAATAAAACTACTATAATACTGCCCCCTATATACAAGAATATAACTACTATAATACTGCCCCCTATATACAAGAATATAACTACTATAATACTGCTCCATCAATCACAAGAATAAAACTACTATAATACTGCCCCTATATACAAGAATATAACTACTATAATACTGCCCCTATATACAAGAATATAACTACTATAATACTGCCCCTATATACAAGAATATAACTACTATAATACTGCCCCATCAATCACAAGAATAAAACTACTATAATACTGCCCCCTATATACAAGAATATAACTACTATAATACTGCCCCCTATATACAAGAATATAACTACTATAATACTGCTCCATCAATCACAAGAATAAAACTACTATAATACTGCCCCCTATATACAAGAATATAACTACTATAATACTGCCCCTATATACAAGAATATAACTACTATAATACTGCCCCTATATACAAGAATATAACTACTATAATACTGCCCCTATATACAAGAATATAACTACTATAATACTGCCCCCCTATATACAAGAATATACTACTATAATACTGCTCCTATATACAAGAATATAACTACTATAATACTGCCCCTATATACAATAATATAACTACTATAATACTGCCCCCTATATACAAGAATATACTACTATAATACTGCCCCTATATACAAGAATATAACTACTATAATACTGCCCCTATATACAAGAATATAACTACTATAATACTGCTCCTATATAAGAATATAACTACTATAATACTGCTCCTATATACAAGAATATAACTACTATAATACTGCTCCTACATACAAGAATATAACTACTATAATACTGCCCCCCTATATACAAGAATATAACTACTATAATACTGCTCCCTATATACAAGCATATAACTACTATAATACTGCCCCTATATACAAGAATATAACTACTATAATACTGCCCCCTTATATACAAGAATATAACTACTATAATACTGCCTCCTATATACAAGAATATAACTACTATAATACTTCCCCCCTATATACAAGAATATAACTACTATAATACTGCCCCTATATACAAGAATATAACTACTATAATACTGCCCCTATATACAAGAATATAACTACTATAATACTGCCCTCTATATACAAGAATATAACTACTATAATACTGCTCCATATATACAAGAATATAACTACTATAATACTGCTCCTATATACAAGAATATAACTACTATAATACTGCCCTCTATATACAAGAATATAACTACTATAATACTGCTCCATATATACAAGAATATAACTACTATAATACTGCTCCTATATACAAGAATATAACTACTATAATACTGCTCCTATATACAAGAATATAACTACTATAATACTGCTCCTATATACAAGAATATAACTACTATAATACTGCTCATATATACAAGAATATAACTACTATAATACTGCTCCTATATACAAGAATATAACTACTATAATACTGCTCATATATACAAGAATATAACTACTATAATACTGCTCCTATATACAAGAATATAACTACTATAATACTGCTCCTATATACAGGAATATAACTACTATAATACTGCACCTATATACAAGAATATAACTACTACAATACTGCCTCATATATACAAGAATATAACTACTATAATACTGCCCCTATATACAAGAATATAACTACTATAATACTGCCCCTATATACAAGAATATAACTACTATAATACTGCTCCTATATAAGAATATAACTACTATAATACTGCTCCTATATACAAGAATATAATTACTATAATACTGCCCCCTATATACAAGAATATAACTACTATAATACTGCCCCTATATACAAGAATATAACTACTATAATACTGCCCCTATATACAAGAATATAACTACTATAATACTGCCCCCTATATACAAGAATATACTACTATAATACTGCACCTTTATACAAGAATATAACTACTATAATACTGCCCCCTATATACAAGAATATAACTACTATAATACTGCCCCCTATATACAAGAATATAACTACTATAATACTGCTCCTATATACAAGAATATAACTACTATAATACTGCTCCTATATACAAGAATATAACTACTATAATACTGCCCCCTATTTTCAAGAATATAACTACTATAATACTATGCCTTATATACAAGAATATAACTACTATAATATTGCCCCCTATATACAAGAATATAACTACTATAATACTGCCCCCTATATACAAGAATATAACTACTATACTACTACCCCTATATACAAGAATATAACTACTATAATACTACCCCCTATATACAAGAATATAACTACTATAATACTGCTCCTATATACAAGAATATAACTACTATAATACTGCACCTATATACAAGAATATAACTACTATAATACTGACCCTATATACAAGAATATAACTATTATAATACTGCTCCCTATATACAAGAATATAACTACTATAATACTGCTCCTATATACAAGAATATAACTACTATAATACTGCCCCCTATATACAAGAATATAACTACTATAATACTGCTCTAATATACAATAATATAACTAATATAATACTGCCCCCTATATACAAGACTATAACTACTATAATACTGCTCCTATATACAAGAATATAACTACTATAATACTGCACCTTTATACAAGGATATAACTACTATAAAACTACCCCTATATACAAGAATATAACTACTATAATACTGCCCCCTATATACAAGAATATAACTGCTATAATACTGCCCCTATATACAAGAATATAACTACTATAATACTGCTCCTATATACAAGAATATAACTACTATAATACTGATCCTATATACAAGAATATAACTACTATAATACTGCCCCCTATTTTCAAGAATATAACTACTATAATACTATTCCTTATATACAAGAATATAACTACTATAATACTGCCCCTATATACAAAAATATAACTACTATAATATTGCCCTCTATATACAAGAATATAACTACTATAATACTGCTCCTATATACAAGAATATAACTACTATAATACTGACCCTATATACCAGAATATAACTACTATATTACTGCTCCTATATACAAGAATATAACTACTATAATACTGTCCCTATATACAAGAATATAACTACTATAATACTGCTCCTATATACAAGAATATAACTACTATAATACTGCTCCAATATACAATAATATAACTAATATAATACTGCCCCCTATATACAAGAATATAACTACTATAATACTGCACCTTTATACAAGAATATAACTACTATAATACTGCCCCCTATATACAAGAATATAACTACTATAATACTGCCCCTATATACAACAATATAGCTACTATAATACCTCACCTTTATACAAGAATATAACTACTATAATACTGCCCTCTATATACAAGAATATAACTACTATAATACTGCCGCCTATATACAAGAATATAACTACTATAATACTGCCCCTATATACAAGAATATAACTACTATAATACTGCCCCTATATACAAGAATATAACTACTATAATACTGGACCTATATACAAGAATATAACTACTATAATACTGCACCCTATATACAAGAATATAACTACTATAATACTGCCCCCTATATACAAGAATATAACTACTATAATACTGCCTCCTATATACAAGAATATAACTACTATAATACTGCTCCTATATACAAGAATATAACTACTATAATACTGCTCCTATATACAAAAATATAACTACTATAATACTGCCGCTATATACAAGAATATAACTACTATAATACTGCCCCTATATACAAGAATATAACTACTATAATACTGCTCCTATATACAAGAATATAACTACTATAATACTGCCCCTATATACAAGAATATAACTACTATAATACTGCCTCCTATATACAAGAATATAACTACTATAATACTGCTCCTATATACAAGAATATAACTACTATAATACTGCTCCCTATATACAAGAATATAACTACTATAATACTGCCCCTATATACAAGAATATAACTACTGTAATACTGCCCCTATATACAAGAATATAACTACTATAATACTGCCCCCTATATACAAGAATATAACTACTATAATACTGGACCTATATACAAGAATATAACTACTATAATACTGCCCCCTATATACAAGAATATAACTACTATAATACTGCTCCTACATACAAGAATATAACTACTATAATACTGGACCTATATACAAGAATATAACTACTATAATACTGCCCCCTATATACAAGAATATAACTACTATAATACTGCTCCTATATACAAGAATATAACTACTATAATACCCGCCCCTATATACAAGAATATAACTACTATAATACTGCCCCTATATACAAGAATATAACTACTATAATACTGCTCCTATATACAAGAATATAACTACTATAATACTGCTCCTATATACAAGAATATAACTACTATAATACTGACCCTATATACAAGAATATAACTACTATAATACTGCTCCTATATACAAGAATATAACTACTATAATACTGCCCCCTATATACAAGAATATAACTACTATAATACTGCTCCTATATACAAGAATATAACTACTATAATACTGCCTCCTATATACAAGAATATAACTACTATAATACTGCTCCCTATATACAAGAATATAACTACTATAATACTGCCTACTATATACAAGAATATAACTACTATAATACTGCCCCCTATATACAAGAATATAACTACTATAATACTGCCCCTATATACAAGAATATAACTACTATAATACTGCTCCCTATATACAAGAATATAACTACTATAATACTGCCCCCTATATACAAGAATATAACTACTATAATACTGCCCCTATATACAAGAATATAACTACTATAATACTGCCACCTATATACAAGAATATAACTACTATAATACTGCTCCTATATACAAGAATATAACTACTATAATACTGCTCCTATATACAAGAATATAACTACTATAATACTGCTCCTATATACAAGAATATAACTACTATAATACTGCTCCTATATACAAGAATATAACTACTATAATACTGCCCCTATATACAAGAATATAACTACTATAATACTGCCCCTATATACAAGAATATAACTACTATAATACTGTCCCTATATACAAGAATATAACTACTATAATACTGTCCCTATATACAAGAATATAACTACTATAAGGGCATGACCACACATGGCGGAATTCCTCCGCAACTGTCCGCATCAATGCCGCACAGAATCTGCGTTGCAGATTCTGCAGCGGATCTGCACAAAATGTGCAGAAAATTGATGCGGACTGGCCGCTGCGGACTGCAGGAAAAGTGCTTCTCTTCTCCCTATTCAGTGCAGGATAGAGAGAAGGGACAGCACTTTCCCTAGTGAAAGTCAAAGAAATTCATACTTACCGCCCGTTGTCTTGGTGACGCGTCCCTCTTTCGGCATCCGGCCCGACCTCCCTGGATGACGCTCCAGTCCATGTGACCGCTGCAGCCTGTGCTTGGCCTGTGATTGGCTGCAGCCGTCACTTACACTGAAACGTCATCCTGGGAGGCCGGACTGGAGACAGACGCAGGGAGTTCTCGGTAAGTATGAACTTATATTTTTTTTTACAGATACATGTATATTGTGATCGGTAGTCACTGTCCCGGGTGCAGAAACAGTTACTGCCGATCGCGTAACTCTTTCAGCACCCTGGACAGTGACTATTTACAGACGTCTCCTAGCAACGCTCCCGTCATTACGGGAGCCCCATTGACTTCCTCAGTCTGGCTGTAGACCTAGAAATACATAGGTCCAGCCAGAATGAAGAAATGTCATGGTAGTAAAAACAATACGCTCCGCAGCACACATAAGATCTGCGGACTTCATTGCGGAATTTTGACTCTCCATTGAAGTCAATGGAGAAATTCCGCCATGAGTCCGCCACTGCTCCGCAACAGACAGAGCATGCTGCGGACACCAAATTCCGCTCCGCAGCCTATGCTCCGCAGCGGAATTGTACGCATCGTGTAAACGAACACTGCTAAATTAAAGTGAAAGTCAATGGAGAAACGGCTCCGCTGCGGATTAACGCTGCGGAGTGTCCGCAGCGGAATTTAAGTGAAATTCCGCTATGTGTGAACCCGCCCTAATACTGCCCCTATATAGAAGAATATAACTACTATAATACTGCCCCCAATATACAAGAATATAACTACTATAATACTGCCTCCTATATACAAGAATATAACTACTATAATACTGGACCTATATACAAGAATATAACTACTATAATACTGCCCCCTATATACAAGAATATAACTACTATAATACTGCCTCCTATATACAAGAATATAACTACTATAATACTGCCGCTATATACAAGAATATAACTACTATAATACTGGACCTATATACAAGAATATAACTACTATAATACTGCCCCTATATACAAGAATATAACTACTATAATACTGCCTCCTATATACAAGAATATAACTACTATAATACTGCCTCTATATACAGGAATATAACTACTATAATACTGCTCCTATATACAAGAATATAACTACTATAATACTGCCTCTATATACAAGAATATAACTAATATAATACTGCCCCCTATATACAAGAATATAACTGCTATAATACTGCTCCTATATACAAGAATATAACTACTATAATACCGCCCCCTATATACAAGAATATAACTACTATAATACTGCCACTATATACAAGAATATAACTACTATAATACTGACCCTATATACAAGAATATAACTACTATAATACTGCCCCTATATACAAGAATATAACTACTATAATACTCCTCCTATATACAAGAATATAACTACTATAATACTGCTCCTACATACAAGAATATAACTACTATAATACTGCTCCTATATACAAGAATATAACTACTATAATACTGCCCCCTATATACAAGAATATAACTACTATAATACTGCCTCCTATATACAAGAATATAACTACTATAATACTACCCCCTATATACAAGAAGATAACTACTATAATACTACCTCCTATATACAAGAATATAACTACTATAATACTGCTCCTACATACAAGAATATAACTACTATAATACTGCTCCTATATACAGGAATATAACTACTATAATACTGCCCCTATATACAAGAATATAACTACTATAATACTGCTCCTATATACAAGAATATAACTACTATAATACTGCTTCCTATATACAAGAATATAACTACTATAATACTGCCCCTATATACAAGAATATAACTACTATAATACTGCCCCCTATATACAAGAATATAACCACTATAATACTGCCCCTATATACAAGAATATAACTACTATAATACTGCTCCCTATATACAAGAATATAACTACTATAATACTGCTCCTACATACAAGAATATAACTACTATAATACTGCTCCCTATATACAAGAATATAACTACTATAATACTGCTCCTATATACAAGAATATAACTACTATAATACTGCCCCCTATGGGCTAGGGAATGTATCTGAACATTCAGAATGGATGGATATAATTTCTGATGGAATTGTATCATTAGACGGAGCTGTATACAGTTCTCTTACACGTACAGTTACTAAATATATCACCTTTGCACAACTTCTCACAGAGTTACTTTTCATGTGGCTTTTAGGCCTCATTTACACGAGCGTGTGCGTTTTGCGCGCGCAAAAAAACGCTGCGTTTTGCGTGCGCAAAAGGCAATTGACAGCTCCGTGTGTCATCCGTGTATGATGCGCGGCTGCGTGATTTTCGCGCAGCCGCCATCATAGAGATGAGGTAGTCAACGCCCGTCACTGTCCAAGGTGCTGAAAGAGCTAACTGATCGGCAGTAACTCTTTCAGCACCCTCGACAGTGAGTTCCGATCACAATATACACCAACCTGTGAATAAAAAAAGACGTTCACACTTACCATGAACTGCCTGCTTCCTCCAGTCCGGTCTCCCGGCCGTTGCCTTGGTGACGCGTCCCTCTCTTGTCATCCGGCCCCACCTCCCAGGATGACGCGGCAGGCCATGAGACCGCTGCAGCCTGTGATTGGCTGCAGCCTGTGCTTGGCCTGTGATTGGCTGCAGCTGTCACTTGGCCTGAATTGTCATCCCGGGAGGTCGGACTGGAGGAAGGAGCCGGGACTTATCGGTAAGTCAGAACTTCTGTTTTTTTTACACGTATATGTATATTGTGATTGAAAGTCACTGTCCATGGTGCTGAAACAGTTTAAGTCTTTGAGCACCGTGGGCAGTGACTGTCTCCTGACGTTGCGTACCCGAACATTTTTTGCCGGGTTCGGTCGAAAAGAGTTCGGCCGAACCCGGTGAAGTTCGGTGCGCTCATCTCTAATTTGACACTCCGTTTGGATGTTTGTAAACAGAAAAGCACGTGGTGCTTTTCTGTTTACATTCATCCTTTTGACAGCTCTTGCGTGATTTTCGCGCATGCAACGCAGGACCGTCCGTGTGGCATGCGTTGTTTTCACGCACCCATTGAAGTCAATGGGTGCGTGTTGCGTGAAAAACGCAAGAATATAGAACATGTCGTGAGTTTTACGCAACGCACTCACGCAGCGCAAAATTCACGCATCGTCTAAACAGCCCCATAGACTATTATAGGTGCGTACGACACGCGTGAAAAGCACGCGCGTCGCACGCGCGTATAATACGCTCGTGTAAATGAGGCCTAAGAGAATGTGATCCCGGCCGAGCTTGTACATTCAGGTAACCTTCATCTGACTTTCATTCCAAGGTATCTGGATAGAGATGTGAGATTCGAGATGTGAGATACAAGAATTAAGATACGAGATGCGAGATGTGAGATACGAGATGCGAGATGTGAGATACGAGATACGACATGCGAGATACGACATGCGAGATACGACATGCGAGATACGACGTGAGATGTGAGATACGAGATGTGAGATACGAGATGTGAGATACGAGAAGTGAGATAACATGCGAGATACGACAGGCGAGATACGACAGGCGAGATGCGAGAGGCGAGATACGACATGCGAGATACGACATGCGAGATGCGAGATGCGAGATACGAGATGCGAGATGCGAGAGGCGAGATACGACATGCGAGATACGACATGCGAGATGCGAGATGCGAGATGCGAGAGGCGAGATACGACATGCGAGATACGACATGCGAGATGCGAGATGCGAGAGGCGAGATACGACATGCGAGATACGACATGCGAGATGCGAGATGCGAGATGCGAGAAGTGAGATGCGAGATGCGAGATGCGGGATGCGAGATACGAGATGCGAGATACTATATATAATATATGCCCGTTTTAGTAAATGTGGGCCATTGTCTCTTTTCTTCCGTCTAAAAAAGTGGAGTTGGGCTCCAAGCATTGTTTTGCGCAGGATCCGGCCCCTCCCTGTGGTGCGGTATATGCGCTCTGTATCTGCGGATGCAGCTGATAACGTTATATAACCCTCATTACTTCTGTCTCACCGCACACAGCTCTATACAGGACGGAGAACAAATTCAGAGCAGAGAGCAATAAATGCAGCAATCTCCCCGGAGTACGAGGACGCCCCCGATCGCTGCCACCCGCAGCCCACGTTGTAGCGTCATTGTAGGGTCTCAGCGGACGGGAAATAATTGTAATAATGTTTATGATATTTCATAAAAAATCTGAAGGTCTAATTTCCGTAAACCGCAGTCTGCAAATGTCTCCCCATCACCAGGGAAAATGACGCAGCTTCTACTCTCCTTGTGTCATAGAAGCGGCCAGAATTGTGCATTTAACCCTTTCAACGCTTGGTATCAATAGCAATGACTAACATTCCGCTGCTATGGGGTCCAGAGAGAGTAGGGGCCCCCGGGTGAGGGCTCCTACTCTCTTCTATGGGTGCTGTCACCATGAATCCTCTCCATCTCATGGACCCACACAATCCCCAGTAAATAGTCCTCTTAACATTCAGCCGTTACTTATTTATATCTGTTTCTGGGAAAGTTGGGTGACAACCGATCTAGCTACAACTATAGCTCCCACTCCTGTTGGATTCCAGCTTTCCCGGACTCCTGAATGGCAAACGTACCACACTGTAGAAATGGACAGATCTTCCATGCAGGACCCTATTATGCCTGGGTCGTGAAAAACTCCTGTGAGGCCTGTACTGCGGGCATTGTGGTCACCCAGCTTTCCCAGAAACAGACAAGACTAGGAAATGGCTCAATAGAATTTATACCGTGACAGAAGAGACGTCTCAAGGACATGACCGCGGGGGTCTATTCTTCTTGTTGGCATTTACTGCCCCTTTGTTGTTACTTGCAATTCAGTAGAACAAAGACCCTCCTGCCGCTGAGCGTTTACAAGTATTGAAGCTTCAGAGCTGACATCATTCCATCTCAAGGAACACAACAGAACTGAAGAGACCTCAATACCCCGTGAGCAATCCCTCCATCTACTGCAAAAATAGTTTGTGGGAAAGAGGCGGCGGGAGCTGAATGGAAATCCGATCAATTCCTCTGCGGCCGGCGAGCGACACAATCCAGCCGAACACAATGAATGGAGCGGCCATTTCTTCATTAACCTCTCATGCTGTCAGGACGGCTCAGGGGACCGGTCAGGGACAGAGAAACATCAGGACTGGTCAATACACAGTCCTTTGCTGAAATGCTCTGTGCTGCTGGGTGGATCCTGCACCTTGCACTATGTAATTCTCAGTCTATAACCTTCCACAAAATCAGCACCTGCCTCTCCTGATATACTCTGTGCTCCTGTGAGACCCTACTTCATCCACTATGTAAATTTCCATCTGTGACCTACTACAAGATCAGCACACTCCCCTCCTGAAATACTCTGTCCTGCTTCTTCCACTTTCTAGCTCTGTCTCAATTGTTTCTCCATCAAACTGGCCCACCCTTCGGCCAAGCTGAGTATTAGTCTCTTTTTTCATCTTTAGCACTTTAAAATAATTACAGTTGAAGGTTTTTTTCCCCATCTTGGACATTTATGGCAAATCCACAGGGACACGCACCTATCTCTAATATGGGGTCAGGATGTAACTCAGGATCAGTACAGGATAAGTAATGTAATGTATGTACACAGTGACCCCACCAGCAGAATAGTGAGTGCAGCTCTGGAGTATAATACAGGATGTAACTCAGGATCAGTACAGGATAAGTAATGTATGTACACAGTGACTCCTCCAGCTGAATAGTGAGTGCAGCTCTGGAGTATAATACAGGATATAACTCAGGATCAGTACAGGATAAGTAATGTAATGTATGTACACAGTGACTCCACCAGCAGAATAGTGAGTGCAGCTCTGGAGTATAATACAGGATGTAACTCAGGATCAGTACAGGATAAGTAATGTAATGTATGTACACAGTGACTCCACCAGCAGAATAGTGAGTACAGCTCTGGAGTATAATACAGGATATAACTCAGGATCAGTACAGGATAAGTAATGTATGTACACAGTGACTCCACCAGCAGGATAGTGAGTGCAGCTCTGGAGTATAATACAGGATGTAACTCAGGATCAGTACAGGATAAGTAATGTAATGTATGTACACAGTGACTCCACCAGCAGAATAGTGAGTGCAGCTCTGGAGTATAATACATGATGTAACTCAGGATCAGTACAGGATAAGTAATGTAATGTATGTACACAGTGACTCCACCAGCAGGATAGTGAGTGCAGCTCTGGAGTATAATACAGGATGTAACTCAGGATCAGTACAGGATAAGTAATGTAATGTATGTACACAGTGACTCCACCAGCAGAATAGTGAGTGCAGCTCTGGAGTATAATACAGGATGTAACTCATGATCAGTACAGGATAAGTAATGTAATGTATGTACACAGTGACTCCACCAGCAGAATAGTGAGTGCAGCTCTGGAGTATAATACAGGATGTAACTCAGGATCAGTACAGGATAAGTAATGTAATGTATGTACACAGTGACTCCAGCAGCAGAATAGCGAGTGCAGCTCTGGAGTATAATACAGGATGTAACTCAGGATCAGTACAGGATAAGTAATGTAATGTATGTACACAGTGACTCCACCAGCAGAATAGTGAGTACAGCTCTGGAGTGTAATACAGGATGTAACTCAGGATCAGTACAGGATAAGTAATGTAATGTATGTACACAGTGACACCACCAGCAGAATAGTGAGTGCAGCTCTGGAGGATAATCCAGGATGTAACTCAGGATCAGTACAGGATAAGTAATGTATGTACACAGTGACTCCACCAGCAGAATAGTGAGTGCAGCTCTGGAGTATAATACAGGATGTAACTCAGGATCAGTGCAGGATAAGTAATGTAATGTATGTACACAGTGACTCCACCAGCAGAATAGTGAGTGCAGCTCTGGAGGATAATCCAGGATGTAACTCAGGATCAGTACAGGATAAGTAATGTATGTACACAGTGACTCCACCAGCAGAATAGTGAGTGCAGCTCTGGAGTATAATACAGGATGTAACTCAGGATCAGTGCAGGATAAGTAATGTAATGTATGTACACAGTGACTCCACCAGCAGAATAGTGAGTGCAGCTCTGGAGTATAATACAGGGTGTAACTCAGGATCAGTACAGGATAAGTAATGTAATGTATGTACACAGTGACTCCACCAGCAGAATAGTGAGTGCAGCTCTGGAGGATAATCCAGGATGTAACTCAGGATCAGTACAGGATAAGTAATGTAATGTATGTACACAATGACTCCACCAGAAGAATAGTGAGTGCAGCTCTGGAGTATAATACAGGATATAACTCAGGATCAGTACAGGATAAGTAATGTATGTACACAGTGACTCCACCAGCAGAATAGTGAGTGCAGCTCTGGAGTATAATACAGGATATAACTCAGGATCAGTACAGGATAAGTAATGTAGACTGCACAGTATATGTAGATTAGGTCTATATATAAACTGTACTGTAGTGATCGGAGGTGACATGGGCTTTAGCTGTATTATACTCTATATGATTATTATAGCGATGATAACTGGTGCCTCCGGGTAATATATACATAAAGGAATTTTCCACTTTTGACCAACGTTTTATAACATGTTACATTTTGTATCTAATAATGTTTAGTTGTGTTGCTTGACTTATTATTTAATACATTTTATACTCCAGTCACATTCAAAGCTTCTTTTTCAATTCTGCTGGATTCCAGTTACCATAATACATTGCTTTATGGACTATATCTCCTAATTTAATTGTTTAGTCACTGTTGACTGAAGAGGAACTACAGTCTGGGCAGAATTGTGACTGCAGCTCTGGGTGAAACCAGAGTATAAGACTTGATGTAAAGCAAATCAGTAAATCAAAGTATTTCCCATTTTACGGTGGATCCGTATATATTGTATGTGACCGCACATCGGCTGCCTCCGCTGGGTCTAGTGTAACGCTCTGCACATTTACTAACCAAAATATTCTCTCCTTCTTTCTAGGATCAGCGTGCATATTACTTTAAATGTTGACATCTTTTTCTCTTCTTCCGCAGAGTATTTAAGAAAGCCAGTCCTAATGGAAAGGTGAGTCCCTGTCTTATTCCTTCACAGTAACTTCTTGCTGGCAGATATATAGAGGATTTATAATGCAGGGACATTATGTAGAATTTCCATTATAAGTCCAGCTCCAGCTTTACTATTTACATGTACACAGAACAATTTACTGACCTCACCTTATACTCCAATCACATCCAGAGCTGCATTTATTTTCCTGCTGGTTTTGTGTTAAAGGGGCTTTCCAGAACTTCAATATCAATGGCCTATCCTTCAGTTAGGCCATCTATATCTGATCGGTGACCGTCCGATACTCGCCACCCCCGCCAATCATCTCATAGGCCATTAGTCCTTGAAGACTCCTGGCTATCAGACTTTATAGCTCCCTGCTGCCACCTGCTGGTTCAGTGTGAGTACAGAACATGATATGTTGCGCTGCATCCTGGAGTTGTAGTGTAGGCACTGAATAATCAAATGTTGTAAGGAAAAAAAACCTACATCTCTCACAATGCAGCGCAGCAGGCTGTAATTAATATTTCTAAAAAGTTTTGGGGGTGTTCCTGATGAAATGGAGCGATGCCTAAGATTCAAATGTTGGGAGGTATAGTGTAATGAAGACCTCATTGTGCCTCTTAACCCCATCCTTGCTGGACCTCACATTGCAGATGGCCCATATGGGCCAATTTGCCGTTTCTGCAGCCTTTATTGCTGCTCCATTGTTTATTTTGTTGTTTTATATTTATGTGTTATCCAATGTAGATATAAGGCAATGCATCTGGTAGGGGGTCCGCCAGGTGGGTGGGCAATTTGCACTTGGTTGGTGGGGGCTGGAAGAGCATTGGCGATTTGATGGGGATGGATTGGTGATTTGGCGGTGGACACACAAGGGGGAGGGGCTGCAAGTAGCGGCCAAGGGTGAGCACCAGAAGGGTCGGGCCCCCTTTGTACTTGGCTCGGGGGCCCTTCCTCCATTGTGTGCCTTTGTTTTTACATAGATTCTTTTTTTCGGCTCATATTTCGAGGGCTCATTTGTAATTTGACAGATTCTATATAAAACCCTGGATTATCGCTTTCAGCCCCGCCACCGTAGAGACAAGTCCCCGCAGCCGAGCGCTGCCAGCCGTTTCCATGGAAATCAGAGTTCTAGGAAAAAAAACGGTTTTAGCACGAAAAAGCTTTATAAAGAAAGAAAAGCGAGTTCACGGGGCCAAGGCCCTCGCTGTGCGAGACGGAGAGAGCGAGAAAGACCTGACTGAAGAGGAAACCAAACAGCCTCAGCACAATTCTCTCTCCCGTCTGTTTGTTACAGTGTATCAGTGCAGGTTAAATGTATCAGTCTGGAGTTCAGGATGTTTAGTTCACAAAGGAGACTGGATACAATTGTAACCAACCCTCAGCTGTGGTAGGACTGTACGGTTTTCTTGTTTTAGCTTTTGTATATGAACAAGAATGTTCCCGTTCACTGACAACAAGCAGAGATATTGAAATGGTAAAGAATTGAAACCCAGTTTCAGAACTTTCCAATTTACGAACGTTTCACTACCGGGCTGATTTGTCTGGTTCCGTACAGTAGTCTCAATAAACATATCCCACAATGCAAGGCATCTGAGTGCAGAGCATTATGGGATCTCAGGCCAGCTATTAGCGGTGTATGAAGTTTTATAACATCATACAATTTAGTTATAGGCACTACATTCTGCTCCATCTGTAGCAAAAATCCAAATCAGATGTAAAGGCTCCACTTCAAACTCTGAATAAGGGTTAAAATTTCCCATATAATGCGGAGTACAATCTGGGAGCCAGTCATTTATTTATCTTGTATTGATCATCTCTTCTACTCTAGTCACATCCAGATCTGCAGTTAAAATGCTTCTGTTACAGCATGTTCTCTACTCCAATCACATCCAGAGCTGCATTCACAATTCTGCTCTTACATCATGTCTTATACTTCAGTCACATCCAGAGCTGCATTCACAATTCTGCTCTTACATCATGTCTTATACTTCAGTCACATCCAGAGCTGCATTCACAAGTCTGCTCTTACATCATGTCTTATACTTCAGTCACATCCAGAGCTGCATTCACAAGTCTGCTCTTACATCATGTCTTATACTTCAGTCTGCTTTCACTCCTCCATTATACTACTGAACGGAATCCGAGTAGCCAACAATGTGACCCTAAAATGTACAGTATTTGGGCTATCTTGCATTCTGGGAGATGTAGTGTTTCCTACAATGCCTGATGAATACACGACATATGTTAAGTACTAAAAATAAATCAACAGGGGGCAGCATGGAGATGTGTTCTATTGTTCAGCCTGAGAGCTAGCAGGAAAGAAGCAGAATACTATAAAGTCACGCCTAGTCGTCAGGTGCAGAGCTGTGACTGTGGTTCCCCCCTATATTCGGATTGTCTGCTCCATGGGGTTCTGTCAAATTTGTACTTTGTTCTTATTGTGTCTGTTTATTACTTTTTGTATTATTATATAACAGTGAATCCAAAAATAAAGTAACCCTCCCTGTGTCCCTCTCATCTCTCTCCTCCGAGAACGGATTTGTATTATACAGCGAGTGAAGTGAGAGCAAAACAAATGAATCTCATCCGCAATAACTCAGCAGGAGCGGAGATTCTGCCGCCGTGTCCTTTATTTATCTGTTTAATCCCACGGCTGGAAGGAGCGGAAATGTTCCAGAAGTTTGAACAGCGGCTTGTACAGAACACTCATTAACCATGTTACTTCACAGCGGCCTGTGCTCACAGGTGTAATGATGAGGGCCCAGCCTGTGCTCACAGGTGTAATGACGAGTGCCCAGCCTGTGCTCACAGGTGTAATGACGAGAGCCCAGCCTATGCTCACAAGTGTAATGATGAGGGCCCAGCCTGTGCTCACAAGTGTAATGATGAGGGCCCAGCTTGTGCTCACAGGTGTAATGGGCCCAGCCTGTGCTCACAGGTGTAATGACGAGGGCCCAGCCTGTGCTCACAGGTGTAATGACGAGAGCCCAGCCTATGCTCACAAGTGTAATGATGAGGGCCCAGCCTGTGCTCACAGGTGTAATGACGAGGGCCCAGCCTATGCTCACAAGTGTAATGATGAGGGCCCAGCTTGTGCTCACAGGTGTAATGGGCCCAGCCTGTGCTCATAGGTGTAATGACAGGGGCCCAGCCTGTGCTCAGAGGTCTAATGTTGGGCCCAGTCTGTGCTCACTGGTTTAATGATGGGGACCAGTCTGTTCTCACAGGTGTAATGGCAAGGGCCCAGCCTGTGTTCACAGGTGTAATGACGAGGGCCCAGCCTGTGCTCACAAGTCTAACAGGGGCCCAGCCTGTGCTCATAGGTGTAATGATGGGGGCCCAGCCTGAGCTCAGAGGACTAATGATGAGGGCCCAGCCTGTGCTCACAGATGTAATGATAGGGGCCTAGCCTATGCTCACAGGTGTAATGACTAAGGCCCAGCCTGTGCTAACAGGTGTAATGACGAAGGCCGAGCCTGTGCTCACAGGTGTAATGACGGGGCCCAGCCTGTGCTCACAGGTGTAATGACAGGACCCAGCCTGTGTTCACAGGTGTAATGAGGGGCCCAGCCTGTGCTCACAGGTTTAATGATGGGGCCCAGTCTGTGCTCACAGGTGTAATAACGAGGGCCCAGCCTGTGCTCACAAGTGTAATGACAGGGGCCCAGCCTGTGCTCACAGGTGTAATGATGGGGGCCCAGCCTGTGCTCAGAGGTTTAATGATGAGGGCCCAGCCTGTGCTAACAGGTGTAATGATAGGGGCCCAGCCTGTACTCACAGGTGTAATGACAAGGCCCAACCTGTGCTCACAGGTGTAATGATAAGGGCCCAGCCTATGCTCACAGGTGAAATGACAGGGGCCCTGCCTGTACTCACAGGTGTAATGTTGGGGGCCCAGCCTGTGCTCAGAGGTCTAATGATGAGGGCTCAGCCTGTGCTCCCAGGTGTAATGATGTAGGCCCAGCCTGTGCTCTCAGATGTAATGACAGGGGCCCAGCTTGTGCTCACAGGTATAATGACGAGGGCCAAGCCTGTGCTCACAGGTGTAATGACAGGGCCCAGCCTGTGCTCACAGGTGTAATGACAGGGCCCAGGCTGTATTCACAGGTGTAATGATGGGCCTAGTGTGTGCTCACGGGTTTAATGATGGGGGCCCAGCCTGTGCTCACAGGTGTAATGACAGGGGCCCAGCCTGTGCTCACAGGTGTAATGATGGGGGCCCAGCCTGAGCTCAGAGGACTATTGATGAGGGCCCAGCCTGTGCTCACAGATGTAATGATAGGGGCCTAGCCTGTGCTCACAGGTGTACTGACGAGGGCCCAGCCTGTGGTCACAGGTGTAATGACAGGGGCCCTGCCTGTGCTCACAGGTGTAATGACAGGGGCCCAGCCTGTGCTCACAAGTGTAATGACAGGGGCCCAGCTTGTGCTCACAGGTGTAATGATGGGGGCCCAGCCTGTGCTCACAAGTGTAATGACAGGGGCCCAGCCTGTGCTCACAGGTGTGATGATGGGGGCCCAGCCTGTGCTCACAGGTGTAATGACAGGGCCCAGCCTGTACTCACAGGTGTAATGACAGGGCCCAACCTGTGCTCACAGGTGTAATCACGAGGGACCAGCCTGTGCTCACACGTGTAATGACGAGGGCCCAGCCTGTGCTCACAGGTGTAATGAAAGGGCCCAGCCTGTGCTCACAGGTGTAATGACAGGGGCCCAGCCTGTAGTCACAGGTGTAATGACAGGGGCCCAGCCTGTGCTCACAGGTGTAATGATAGGGGCCCAGCCAGTGCTCACAGGTGTAATGACAGGGGCCCAGTCTGTGCTCACAGGTGTAATGACAGGGCCCAACCTGTGCTCACGGGTGTAATGACGGGCCCAGCCTGTGCTCACAGGTGTAATGACAGGGCCCAACCTGTGCTCACAGGTATAATGACGGGCCCAGCCTGTGCTCACAAGTGTAATGACAGGGGCCCATCCTGTGCTCAGAGGTTTAATGATGAGGGCCCAGCCTGTGCTCACAGGTGTAATCACGAGGGACCAGCCTGTGCTCACACGTGTAATGACAGGGGCCCAGCCTATGCTCACAGGTGTAATGACGAGGGCCCAGCCTGTGCTCACAGGAGTAATGACAGGGGCCCAGCCTGTGCTCACAGGTGTAATGAGGAGGGCCAGCCTGTGGTCACAGGTGTAATGACAGGGGCCCAGCATGTGCTCACAGGTGTAATGACAGGGGCCCAGCCTGTGCTCACAGGTGTAATGACAGGGGCCCAGCCTGTGCTCACATGTGTAATGATAGGGGCTCAGCCAGTGCTCACAGGTGTAATGACAGGGGCCCAGTCTGTGCTCACAGGTGTAATGACAGGGCCCAACCTGTGCTCACAGGTGTAATGACGGGCCCAGCCTGTGCTCACAGGTGAAATGACAGGGGCCCAGCCTGTGCTCACAAGTGTAATGACAGGGGCCCAGCCTGTGCTCACAGGTGTAATGATAAGGGCCCAGCCTATGCTCACAAGTGTAATGACAGGGGCCCAGCCTGTGCTCACAGGTGTAATGATGGGGGCCCAGCCTGTGCTCAGAGGTTTAATGACAGGGTCCCAGCCTGTGCTCACAGGTGTAATGACAGGGGCCCAGCCTGTGCTCACAGGTGTAATGACAGGGTCCCAGCCTGTGCTCACAGGTGTAATGACAGGGGCCCTGTCTGTGCTCACAGGTGTAATGACAGGGGCCCTGTCTGTGCTCACAGGTGTAATGACAGGGGCCCTGTCTGTGCTCACAGGTGTAATGACAGGGGCCCTGTCTGTGCTCACAGGTGTAATGACAGGGGCCCTGTCTGTGCTCACAGGTGTAATGACAGGGGCCCAGCCTGTGCTCACAGGTGTAATGACGGGCCCAGCCTGTTCTCACAGATTTAATGACGGGGCCCAGTCTGTGCTCACAGGTGTAATGACAGGGGCCCAGTCTGTGCTCACAGGCATAATAAATTGTGACCCGGCCTGCGCTCACATGTGTATTTACTGGTTATGTATCCCAGTCCCTGGTGTCCAGTGGTTAAGTGTCCCAGTCCATGGTGTCCAGTGGTTAAGTGTCCCAGTCCCTGGTGTTTAGTAGTTTAGTGGCCCTGTTCCTTGTTACCATTGGTTTGGTGCCAGTGTATCTGGTGTCCAGCTGTTTAGTATTTCAGTCCCAGGTGTCCAAATGTTTATTGGCCCTTAGTTACTTGCTGGGTTGCTCTCACACTGAGGTATTCCATTCTCTACGCCGATCAAATGATGTTTTCGATTCTTGCACTAATCTCTTATTATAGCCATTCCGTTTCCTCAAAAGGAGCTTTTACTGACATTGAGATTGGGTCTTTCTGATAACAGTTTCTTCAGAGACATCTCCGCTGACCAACATAGCATTAAAACAGGAGCAAAAGTGGCATATCGTAGAGTCCACTCAGTAGTGTCAGTCATTGTGGTGGGTCTACAAATGTGAAAGACACAGCAGTTACAAGACATTCAACCAGAAAAATACCCCTGTAATAGTGACAGCCATAGTGCCCCTGTAATAGTACCAAAAATAGTGCCCCTGTAATAGTGCCAGCAATAGTGCCCCTGTAATAGTTCTAGCCATAGTGCCACTGCAATAGTGCCAGCCATAGTGCCTATGTAATAGTGCCAGCCATAGTGCCCCTATAATAAAGCCAGCTACACAGCCCTTATATTGCAGCACATTTCTACATCACTTCCAGGAATATGATAAAGGGGTTATCCGGGGACCAAAAATTTAAAAAATTGCTTTGCATTCATATTTTTTGTAAAAAAAAAAGGCCACCTACTAATGTACTTTAGTTAAAAATTCTGTACTAAGTGGCGCAGTTCAAACCCGGTGAATTGTTCCTGGAAGTCCTGGAGCTTTCCTAATATTGATGACGCGCCGACACGGCCCCACGTGACTGAGGGCGTGCTTCCTGTGCTGCTCGTGTCGGCGTGTTATCAATGGCATGACTGCTGTCACATTGTCTATTGCTGGAGTCCCCGAGTAGAACATCAGCTAGCGCTTTGCTCGGGACTCCAGCGCTGCTCCCGACATTTGGTCAGTGACTTCAGGGGTTTCCTATAACTGGAGTCCCCGAGCAGAGAATCAGCTGATGCCTGGGGACTCCCGTACTGCTGCCGACGACAATGCCAATATATGGACAGTGACAGTGCGTTGGCAGCAATGCTGGAATCCCCAGGCAAAGCATCATCCTACAGATCAGTGGGGGATAGCTCAATTCTATAGAACAGCGGGGGTCCCTTCATGCTATAGATTAGTGGGGGATCACTTCGTGCTATAGATCAGTGGGGGATCACTTCATGCTATAGATCAGTGGGGGATCACTTCATGCTATAGATCAGTGGGGGATCCTTTCATGCTATAGATCAGCGGGGGATCACTTCATGCTATAGTTCAGTGGGGGGGGGGGGTCACTTCATGCTATGGATTAGTGGGCATCACTTCATGCTATAGATCAGTGGGGGGGGGGTCACTTCATGCTATGGATTAGTGGGCATCACTTCATGCTATAGATCAGTGGGGGATCACTTCATCCTATAGATCAGTGGGGGATCCTTTCATGCTATAGATCAGGGGGGGATCACTTCATGCTATAGATCAGTGGGGGGGGGGTCACTTCATGCTATGGATTAGTGGGGGATCACTGCATGCTATAGATCAGTGGGGGATCGCTTCATGCTATAGATTAGTGGGGGATCGCTTCATGCTATAGATCAGTGGGGGATCACTTCATGCTATAGATCAGTGGGGGATCGCTTCATGCTATAGATTAGTGGTGGATTCTTTCATGGGGGTCCCTTCTTGTAGACCTCCATCAATATAAACTCCAGACCACATAGGTGCCATAATGAAAGTATAACATCACAATAACACCTCCTGTCATTCACAATCTCTGACATTTTGTTTTTTCTCTGCGTACAGCTCACCGTGTATCTGGGCAAGAGGGACTTTGTCGATCACATAGATGTGGTGGACCCTGTCGGTGAGTGAAAGAAACTGGAATATATTATTATTATTATTATTTTTATCATCAATACTCTCAATATTAACATTAATACATTCTTAATATATCTTTATAGGGACCAGCGCTCTCAGATACACAGCTCCAAATGCTCTGCAAAGACATAGTTACATGATCAAATTCTATCTACCTGCAGCCACCACTGGGGGGAGCACTCTGTATACTGCGTTCTTATTGAGTTCAGTGTATAGACAGTATACAGTAAACTCCCTCTAGTGGTAAATGCAGAATTGTATTATATTTCATGTCTATGGGTGGAATTTGCAGCTCTGTATAAGAAAAACTGAGCTCCGACCCCTATAAAGACATATTGATGATGAAAGGTGGAGATTCTCTTTAATCTCTACAGACCATAGAACATTACAAAGGCTGACACCTCTTTTCTGTAGAGAACTAAAGGGGAACTCAAACTTTATATACACTACCGTTCAAAAGTTGAGGGTCACTTAGAAATTTCCTTATTTTTGCAAGAAAAGCCCAGTTTTTTCCAATGAAGATAACATTATATTAATCAGAAATCCACTCTGTACATTGTTAATGTGATAAATGACTATTCTAGCTGCAAACGTCTGGTTTTTAATGCAATATCTACATAGGTGTATAGAGGCCCATTTCCAGCAACCATCACTCCAGTGTTCTAATGGTACATTGTGTTTGCTAACTGTGTTAGAAGGCTAATGGATGATTAGAAAACACTTGAAAACCCTTGTGCAATTATGTTAGCACCGCTGTAAACAGTAATGCTGTTTAGAGGAGCTATAAAACTGACCTTCCTTTGAGCTAGTTGAGAATCTGGAGCATTACATTTGTGGGTTCGATTAAACTCTCAAAATGGCTAGAAAAAGAGAGCTTTCATGTGAAACTCGACAGTCTATTCTTGTTCTTAGAAATGAAGGCTATTCCATGCGAGAAATTGCCAAGAAACGGAAGATTTCCTACAACGGTGTGTACTACTCCCTTCAGAGGACAGCACAAACAGGCTCTAACCAGAGTAGAAAGAGAAGTGGGAGGCCCCGCTGCACAACTGAGCAACAAGACAAGTACATTAGAGTCTCTAGTTTGAGAAATAGACACCTCACAGGTCCTCAACTGGCAGCTTCATTAAATAGTACCCGCAAAACGCCAGTGTCAACGTCTACAGGGAAGAGGCGACTCCGGGATGCTGGCCTTCAGGGCAGAGTGGCAAAGAAAAAGCCATATCTGAGACTGGCTAATAAAAGGAAAAGATTAATATGGGCAAAAGCTCAGACATTGGACAGAGGAAGATTGGAAAGAAGTGTTATGGACAGACGAATCGAAGTTTGAGGTGTTTGGATCACACAGAAGAACATTTGTGAGACGCAGAACAACTGAAAAGATGCTGGAAGAGTGCCTGACGCCATCTGTCAAGCATGGTGGAGGTCATGTGATGGTCTGGGGTAAAGTGGGAGATTTGTACAAGGTAAAAGGGATTGTGAATAAGGAAGGCGATCACTCCGCAACGCCATGCCATACCCTGTGGACAGCGCTTGATTGGAGCCAATTTCATCCTACAACAGGACAATGACCCAAAGCACCTCCAAATGATGCAAGAACTATTTAGGGAAGAAGCAGGCAGCTGGTATTCTATCTGTAATGGAGTGGTCAGCGCAGTCACCAGATCTCAACCCCATAGAGCTGTTGTGGGAGGAGCTTGACCGTATGGTACGCAAGAAGTGCCCATCAAGCCAATCCAACTTGTGGGAGGGGCTTCTGGAAGCATGGGGTGACATTTCTCCCGATTACCTGAGCAAATTAACAGCTAGAATGCCAAAGGTCTGCAATGCTGGAATTGCTGCAAATGGAGCATTCCAAGACCAAAGCAAAGTCTGAAGGAGAAAATTATTATTTCAAATAAAAATCATTATTTCTAACCTTGTCAATGTCTTGACTATATTTTCTAGTCATTTTGCAACTCATTTGATAAATATAAGTGTGAGATTTCATGGAAAACACAAAATGGTCTGGGTGACCCCAAACTTTTGAACGGTAGTGTATCTAAGTAATCGTGACTCCTCCTCAGTAATGTCTCCAAGAATGGGGGGGGGGGGCTTAATTCATGGTCCCCGCCTTTCTCTATGACACTTCAATGACATTCAGAAGGCCACTAAAGGTGGGATTCCCCTTTAATTTCTTCTCTATTTGCTGTCTCCTTTAAGAAACCAGGATCCCCAGACCATAAGTCCTTACAGGAATGATGTTTATGTAGAGATCTGAGGAGAAGTAAATTGTGTTGGACTGTAAAGGTCACTGCTTGTTGCCGCTTGTTCCGCTATCATTTTCTAATTACTCCCGTTGTAAACCTCGTTCTTCGTCCTCGATGATTCATTCGCTCTCAGCGTGGAGGAATTTAATATTCAACCTGTGAAACTTTCCTCGTCGGCGGCCTCTGTCTTCTTTCTTGCTCTTTAAAAGAAATCAATTATTGAATGCAAATAAGGCTGCAAGACCGTGTTTAGTAGGATAAAAAGAGACCAGTAAAGACAAGGCTTATGCAACAGGGTCAAAAGTATAGTAGAATGAATCAGCCTGGAAAAACGTCCACCTCTTCTATCAGTCATTCCACCGCCTACCTGTCCGCACCGTTATAAGAGCTGTAATTGGTGGTCACAATCAAGTTCTATGCTGGCACTCTGTGGAGTATTATCACCATACAGTGCCCATAAAGTGGTCACGTACCAGTTCTACACTGGCACTCTGCATGGTATAAACAAGCTGTAGCTTGTAAATTCAACACTGCTACATTTAGTGACTCACAGGTGACATATTCTCAGATTGGAATTATTCACTTTCCTTTTATCTTCTCCATCCGACCCAAACCGCCATGACAACTTCTCTCGGACACCACGTGTTTCTACAGTTTGCTGCCCCCTTAGTGCCCCACACAAAAGTAGTGGCTCCTTGATGCCCCCCATAGTATCAGTGTTCCATTGTGTGCCCTCCCCTCTGTAATGGTGCCCTCCTCAGTGATTCCCACACAGGAATAGCCATTAAAACAAATGGCAAACAGAGCTGTTCAGTCTCTTTAGGTTAGCAGCCTATGAGACGCTGGGATGGGATCTGTGTTCAGTCCGACACAGGATCTCCTCTGTTGTCAGGTTGGGGTGAGGATGACTGTAGGACAGGTGAATACAATCTATTGTTCTCTGTTATCAGACATGTCAGGCTGGGGGAGGATAACTGTAGGACAGGTGAATACAATCTATTGTTCTCTGTTATCAGACATGTCAGGCTGGGGGAGAGGATGACTGTAGGACAGGTGAATACAATCTATTGTTCTCTGCTATCAGACATGTCAGGCTGGGGGAGGATGACTGTAGGACAGGTGAATACAATCTATTGTTCTCTGTTATCAGACATGTCAGGCTGGAGGAGGATGACTGTAGGACAGGTGAATACAATCTATTGTTCTCTGTTATCAGACATGTCAGGCTGGGAGAGGATGACTAGGACATGTGAATACAATCTATTGTTCTCTGCTATCAGACATGTCAGGCTGGGGGGAGGATGACTGTAGGACAGGGGAATACACTTTATTGTTCTCTGTTATCAGACATGTCAGGCTGGGGGAGGATGACTGTAGGACAGGTGAATACAATCTATTGTTCTCTGTTATCAGACATGTCAGGCTGGGAGAGGATGACTGCAGGACAGGTGAATACAATCTATTGTTCTCTGTTATCAGACATGTCAGGCTGGGAGAGGATGACTGTAGGACAGGTGAATATAATCTATTGTTCTCTGCTATCAGACATGTCAGGCTGGGGGAGGATGACTGTAGGACAGGTGAATACAATCTATTGTTCTCTGTTATCAGGCATGTCAGGCTGGGGGAGGATGACTGTAGGACTGGTGAATACAATCTATTGTTCTCTGTTATCAGACATGTCAGGCTGGAGGAGGATGACTGTAGGACAGGTGAATACAATCTATTGTTCTCTGTTATCAGGCATGTCAGGCTGGGGGAGGATGACTGTAGGACAGGTGAATACAATCTATTGTTCTCTGCTATCAGACATGTCAGGCTGGGGGGAGGATGACTGTAGGACAGGTGAGTACAATCTATTGTTCTCTGTTATCAGATATGTCAGACTGGAGGAGGATGACTGTAGGACAGGTGAATACAATCTATTGTTCTCTGTTATCAGGCATGTCAGGCTGGGGGAGGATGACTGTAGGACAGGTGAATACAATCTATTGTTCTCTGTTATCAGACATGTCAGGCTGGGGGAGAGGATGAATGTAGGACAGGTGAATACAATCTATTGTTCTCTGTTAACAGACATGTCAGGCTGGGGGAGGATGACTGTAGAACAGGTGAATACAATCTATTGTTCTCTGTTATTAGACATGGCAGGCTGGGGGGGGGGTGACTGTAGGACAGGTGAATACAATCTATTGTTCTCTGGTATCAGACATATCAGGCAGGGCGGAGGATGACTGTAGGACAGGTAAATACAATCTATTGTTCTCTGTTATCAGACATATCGGGCTGGGCGGAGGATGACTGTAGGACAGGTGAATACAATCTATTGTTCTCTGTTATCAGACATGTCAGGCTGGAGGAGGATGACTGTAGGACAGGTAAATACAATCTATTGTTCTCTGTTATCAGACATATCAGGCTGGACAGAGGATGACTAGGACAGGTGAATATAATCTATTGTTCTCTGTTATCAGACATATCAGGCTGGGGGGAGGATGACTGTAGGACAGGTGAATACAATCTATTTGTAATAACAGGGATAGGGAAACAGACAAGTGAGCCCTAATCTACTCGCCACTCAGTCCCTGCCTACTTGCAACGACCCGCCCTAGGCGACGGGGTACAACTGGGCGACGGTCCCTACGCTCAGTAAGTGCACGACAGACAACAGACAAGGAAACACAGAACAAAGGGAAACGGGGCAGTTGCCCACGGCAACACCGTGAGCAACAAGAGTAGTAAACGCGCCGAGTCAAACCAGGAGTGTACGAGGTGCCAAACGTAGAGCAGGAGAGTAGTGAACAAGCCGAGTCAAACCAGGAGTGTACGAGGTACCAAACGCAGAGCAGAAGAGTAGTCAGTAAGCCAGGGTCAATACGAAGCAGGGACAAGTAGTTCAAGAAGCTGCAGCAGAGCCAGGAAGCCAACAGAGAAGAATCACAAGCAAGGAGGAACAGGAAAGGCAGGTATAAATAGACAAAGGGCGGGAGCTAGCTCCGTCTGGCCAGGCTGTGATAGGCTCTCCCACTCCTAAGCCTGCCATCCTGAGTGGTGGAAGAAGGAGTCAGTCTCACAGACATAGAAGCAGGTGCAGACTGATTACCTATGGGCGTTGATAAAGAAGCTGTGCCTGGCAGATCCTTAACAGTATTGTTCTCTGTTATCAGACATGTCAGGCTGGGGGAGGATGACTGTAGGACAGGTGAATACAATCTATTGTTCTCTGTTATCAGACATGTCAGGCTGGGGAGAGGATGACTGTAGGACAGGTGAATACAATCTATTGTTCTCTGTTATCAGACATATCGGGCTGGGCGGAGGATAATTGTAGGACAGGTAAATACAATCTATTGTTCTCTGTTATCAGACATGTCAGGCTGGGGGAGGATGAGTGTAGGACAGGTGAATACAATCTATTGTTCTTTGTTATCAGACATGTCAGGCTGGTGGGAGGATGACTGTAGGACAGGTGAATACAATCTATTGTTCTCTGTTATCAGACATGTCAGGCTGGGGAGGATGACTGTAGGACAGGTGAATACAATCTATCGTTCTCTGTTATCAGACATGTCAGGGTGGGAGAGGATGACTGTAGGACAGGTGAATACAATCTATTGTTATCTTTTATCAGACATGTCAGGGTGGGAAAGGATGACTGGAGGACAGGTGAATACAATCTATTGTTCTCTGTTATCAGACATGTCAGGCTGTGGGAGAGGATGACTGTAGGACAGGTGAATACAATCTATTGTTCTCTGTTATCAGACATGTCAGGCTGGGGGAGAGGATGACTGTAGGACAGGTGAATACAATCTATTGTTCTCTTCTATCAGACATGTCAGGCTGGGGAGAGGATGACTGTAGGACAGGTGAATACAATCTATTGTTCTCTGGTATCAGACATATCAGGCAGTGCGGAGGATGACTGTAGGATAGGTGAATACAATCTATTGTTCTCTGTTATCAGACATATCGGGCTGGGCGGAGGATGATTGTAGGATAGGTAAATACAATCTATTGTTCTCTGTTATCAGACATGTCAGGCTGGGGGAGGATGACTGGAGGACAGGTGAATACAATCTATTGTTATCTTTTGTCAGACATGTCAGGGTGGGAGAGGATGACTGGAGGACAGGTGAATACAATCTATTGTTTTCTGTTATCAGACATGTCAGGCCGGAAAAAGGATGACTGTAGGACAGGTGAATACAATCTATTGTTCTATGTTATCAGACATGTCAGGCTTCGAGAGAGGATGACTGTAGGACAGGTGAATACAATCTATTGTTCTCTGTTATCATACATGTCAGGCTGGGGAGAGGATGACTGTAGGACAGGTGAATACAATCTATTGTTCTCTGTTATCAGACATGTCAGGGTGGGAGAGGATGACTGGAGGACAGGTGAATACAATCTATTGTTATCTTTTATCAGACATGTCAGGGTGGGAGAGGATGACTGGAGGACAGGTGAATACAATCTATTGTTCTCTGTTATCAGACATGTCAGGCTGGGGGAGGATGACTGTAGGACAGGTGAATACAATCTATTGTTCTCTGTTATCAGACATGTCAGGCTGAGGGAGAGGATGAGTGTAGGACAGGTGAATACAATCTATTGTTCTCTGTTATCAGACATGTCAGGCTGGGGGAGGATGACTGTAGGACAGGTGAATACAATCTATTGTTCTCTGTTATCATACATGTCAGGCTGGGGAGAGGATGACTGTAGGACAGGTGAATACAATCTATTGTTCTCTGTTATCAGACATGTCAGGGTGGGAGAGGATGACTGGAGGACAGGTTAATATAATCTATTGTTATCTTTTATCAGACATGTCAGGGTGGGAGAGGATGACTGGAGGACAGGTGAATACAATCTATTGTTCTCTGCTATCAGACATGTCAGGCTGGGGGGAGGATGACTGTAGGACAGGTGAATACAATCTATTGTTCTCTGTTATCAGACATGTCAGGCTGGGGGAGGATGACTGTAGGACAGGTGAATACAATCTATTGTTCTCTGTTATCAGACATGTCAGGCTGGGGGAGGATGACTGTAGGACAGGTAAAATAAAGATCCGTCTAACATTCGATCCACATTTATAATGCCACAAGGGCCATTGATTCATCCTGCGACAAAAAAGCCCCCCCCTTTTAAAATAGATACGTACGAACCTGGGAACGTCTGCGTCCATTCTGATGGCGAGCGGCTGAGGGGGTTTATACAGATCAGCGGCTCCATCTGCCTGTTCACAGATCTTTGTATGTTTCTTCCAGATGGTGTCGTTTTGGTGGATCCAGAATATTTGAAGGAACGGAAAGGTAACGTGTACGATGTCATCTGCGTGGTCTCCGCTACGGATACATTGTAAACAGTAAAAATCACAAGATGAAGAGGGAAAAGATGGGGCGTCCAGTGCCCGGGGTAGAGTCTATTTTTTAAGTACGACTTAGGGGGCACAAACTTTTCTGCTCCGAGGGCCACATTGTCTGATTATACCAGTCCCGAGGACCATAATAAAAAGGGGTGTCCCCATATGAGGCATTTATCACATGCCACAGTATATTCCATAAATATCTGATAGGTGGGGGTTTCACTTCTAGGGGTCTCCTGCACCCCAGAGAAACTGCCTGACCGCCTTGTGGATATGCCAGAAATGTCTCATTAGGGAATACCACTTTATACGAACAATCTGGATTACTCCAATAAACTGCTTAAGAAATAACTTGTACAGCCCCCCACAACAGTGCCTGCCACATATACCCATGTATTAGTGTCAGACACACAGTACCCCCATATCAGTGGCAGCCACACAGTACCCACATATCAGTGCCAGCCACACAGTACCCCATATCAGTGCCAGCCACACAGTACCCCTATATTAGTGTCAGACACACAGTACCCCCATATCAGTGTCAGCCACACAGTACCCACATATCAGTGCCAGCCACACAGTACCCCATATCAGTGCCAGCCACACAGTACCCTCTATTAGTGTCAGCCATGCAGTACCCCCTATATTAGTGTCAGCCACACAGTACCCCCATAACAGTGCCAGCCACACAGTACCCTATATTAGTGTCAGCCACACAGTACCCCATATCAGTGCCAGCCACACAGTACCCTCTATTAGTGTCAGCCATGCAGTACCCCCTATATTAGTGTCAGCCACACAGTACCCCCATAACAGTGCCAGCCACACAGTACCCTATATTAGTGTCAGCCACACAGTACCCCATATCAGTGCCAGCCACACAGTACCCTATATTAGTGTCAGCCACACAGTACCCCTATATTAGTTTCAGCCACACAGTACCCCTATATTAGTGTCAGGTACACAGTATCCCCATAACAGTGCCAGCCACACAGTACCCCTATATTAGTGTCAGCCACACAGTACCCCATATTAGTGCCAGCCACACAGTACCCTATATTAGTGTCAGCCACACAGTACCCCTATATTAGTGTCAGCCACACAGTACCCCTATATTAGTGTCAGGTACACAGTATCCCCATAACAGTGCCAGCCACACAGTACCCCTATATTAGTGTCAGCCACACAGTACCCCATATTAGTGTCAGCCACACAGTACCCTATATTAGTGTCAGCCACACAGTACCCCTATATTAGTGTCAGCCACACAGTACCCCCATAACAGTGCCAGCCACACAGTACTCCTATATTAGTGTCAGGCACAGGGTAACCCTATATTAGTGTCAGGGACACAGTACACAATTATGAAAACTGTCTCTCTAGTCCCTAGTCAAGTTTCAAGGCTCTTTAATGAGCATTGACTTACAGGGTAGCAACCTGTAGAGGACACCAGAGAGACGGTTTTCTTCCTTCTGGAAAAGAGCTAATTTGCATATTTTTCCCAGATTGCATTGCCTGTAAAACTCCTTATACCGGCCGGATCTCCACAAGTAGAACCAGTACCTTCCTAGAATATTCTTGGAATAAAAATCTGTCCTTTCTTCAGTAGTTACATTTTGTTACATTTTTAATCTGCCAGAAATGAATCTCCAATTGATGACATGAGCAGTAATTACAGTGTCCGGTTTCAGTCACCTCAACGTTGCGAGCGCCATTATCGCCGTGTCTCTCAAAAATGAGAGGGTGATGCGGATAACGAAGCCGTCACGTGGTCGGCACCGTCACCCTTCTTAATTACAGCCAGGCCTTGTCTCTCATTCCTCCAGTGTTTGTCACATTAACTTGTGCTTTTCGTTACGGACGGGAAGACCTCGATGTTCTCGGTTTGACATTTCGAAAGGATCTTTTTGTTGCCAACATTCAAGCTTTCCCACCCGTCCCAGAAGAGAAAAAGCCTCTGACGCGACTGCAGGAACGCTTGATTAAGAAGTTGGGGGAGCACGCCTATCCATTCACCTTTGAGGTAAGAGGCCCTTATCCTTCAAAAATTTGGGTAAAAATAAAAATTGTAAAAATATTCCTGCTAATTGATTTACACATAAGATACAACCAATCGTTGCCATCACTCATCATTTTTAGGGTATGTTCACATGCTCTGTTTTCAGGCATGTTTAGGGGCATAGACCCCCCCAAAATATGGCTAGAAAATGGTAGCTGAATGCCTACAAACATCTGCCCACTGAATTAAAAAAACGGCGCGTAAAAAAATGCCCCATAAAGAGAAGTAGCCGCTCACTTCATGAGCTGTTTTTCATTTTGTCAATAGAAATGTTTTCCGCTTCAAAAATGGCTGAAAATCAGAGGCTGTTTTCTCTAAAAATAGCGCCGTCATTTTCATCCGTTTTTGACTCCGCGTGTGAACATACTCTTAATCCCTTTTGCTTGTGGCCTATAATCTACTTACATCTAGAGCTGTTTCCACAATTTTCTGGTTTCTACTTTAACCCTGACTTTACAACTACCGGCATCTCCTGCTGGTTCAGTGTCTGCATAGATGGATTCTTTACATTTAACACTATATGTAGTGAAAACTAAATCTACCAGAATCCATTGCACTGGGATCTACATATTCCGTCTGGAAATTTGAGGCAGATTTTGATTTGCCTGCACACTATTTGCCGCGTTTTTTTGCCCGTGGCCATTGAGCGCCACGGGCAGAAACGCTGCGAAAAACGCTTTCTCACTCTCCCATTGAGGTCAATGGGAGGTCAGAGACGTAAACGCCCGAAGATAGGGCATGTCACTTCTTTTTCCCATGAGATGCTTTTTCCGCTCGCGGGAAAAAAAACGCCTCCGCCTCCCATTAAAATCAATAGGAGTCGTTTTCGGCCGCTTTTTGGGACGTTTTCTGACGCGATTTCTGCATAAAAAAACTCTGTTTGAACTCCCCCTTATATGTCCCTCACAATGGTGGCTCAAAGTACAACTCCTACAAAAACTAAGCCTCACCTACCCTGCTGACCCAGACTCAACGTCAAAGGGTAAAAAAAAAATCCAAAAAATGTTTTTGTAAAAGTGACTCATCTGCCACCAATTCCGAGATCATCCCACGTCTGGACCGTCCGGTGGAAACGTTGATGCATTTGTAGGATGAACTTTAATAACCAGAAAACCTGCAGGTCAAATAATGAACTTTTTTTGTTTTCCAGATCCCACCAAATCTCCCCTGTTCTGTCACTCTTCAGCCCGGCCCCGAAGACACAGGGAAGGTTTGTGGCCACAGCCGGGGGTGGGGGTGGGGGGGGGGGTGTTAGAAATCACTGTCCCGCTCATTTTTACATTAGGTTTATATAATTTTTAATCTTCTAATTTCGTGATTTCTGAGTGTAATTCTGATAGATGGTGGAGGTTGTAGTGCTGGAGATGCTGGTGAGAGTGGTACTGCTGGTATTGGTGGTTCAGGTGATCAGGGAGGTAGTGGAAGTAATTGAAGTGGCGGAGGTCGGTTTTATGCTTGACATAGTGTTAGTAAATTTGCAGTAGAAATAGTGAAGGAGGTGGTAGAGGAAGTGGTAATGAGCGCAGTGGGAAAGATAGCGGTGGTACAGTGGTGCCAGAGGTGGTGGGGAAGGTGGTGGTGGTACAGTGGTTCCAGAGATGGTGGGGAAGGTGGTGGTGGTGGTGGTACAGTGGTGCCAGAGATGGTGGGGAAGGTGGTGGTGCTGGAGGTGGTGGGGAAGGTGGTGGTGGTGGTACAGTGGTGCCAGAGATGGTGGGGAAGGTAGCGGTGGTACAGTGGTGTTGGAGGTGGTGGGGAAGGAATGGTGGTACAGTTGTGCTGAAGGTTGTGGGGAAGGTAATAGTGGTAAAGTGGTGCTGGAGATGATGGGGAAGGTGGTGGTACAGTGGTGCTGGAGGTTGTGGGGAAGGAAGTTTTGGTACAGTGGTGCCGGAGATGGTCCGGAAGGTTGTGGTGGTACAGTGGTGCTGGATGGGGTGTGAAAGTTAGCGGTGGTGCTGGAGATGGTGGGGAGGTAGTGGTGGTACAGTGGTGCTGGAGATGGTGGGGAGGTAGTGATGGTACAGTGGTGCTGGAGATGGTGGGGAGGTAGTGGTGGTACAGTGGTGCTGGAGATAGTGGGGAGGTAGTGGTGGTACAGTGGTGCTGGAGATGGTGGGGAGGTAGTGGTGGTACAGTGGCACTGGAGATGCTGGGGAAGGTGGTGGTGGTACAGTGGTGCTGGAGATGGTGGGGAGGTAGTGGTGGTACAGTGGTGCTGGAGATAGTGGGGAGGTAGTGGTGGTACAGTGGTGCTGGAGATGGTGGGGAGGTAGTGGTGGTACAGTGGCACTGGAGATGCTGGGGAAGGTGGTGGTGGTACAGTGGCACTGGAGATGCTGGGGAAGGTAGTCGTGGTACAGTGGTGCTGGAGGTGGTGGAGAAGATAGTGGTGGTACAGTGGCATTGTATGTGGTGGGGAAGGTAATAGTGGTACAGTGGTGCCAGAGGTGGTGGGGAAGGTGGTGGTGGTACAGTGGTTCCAGAGATGGTGGGGAAGGTGTTGGGGGTGGTACAGTGGTGCCAGAGATGGTGGGGAAGGTGGTGGTGCTGGAGGTGGCGGGGAAGGTGGTGGTGGTGGTGGTACAGTGGTGCCAGAGATGGTGGGGAAGGTGGTGGTACAGTGGTGCCAGAGGTGGTGGGGAAGGTAGCGGTGGTACAGTGGTGTTGGAGGTGGTGGGGAAGGAATGGTGGTACAGTTGTGCTGAAGGTTGTGGGGAAGGTAATAGTGGTAAAGTGGTGCTGGAGATGATGGGGAAGGTGGTGGTACAGTGGTGCTGGAGGTTGTGGGGAAGGAAGTTTTGGTACAGTGGTGCCGGAGATGGTACGGAAGGTGGTGGTGGTACAGTGGTGCTGGATGTGGTGTGAAAGTTAGCGGTGGTGCTGGAGATGGTGGGGAGGTAGTGGTGGTACAGTGGTGCTGGAGATGGTGGGGAGGTAGTGATGGTACAGTGGTGCTGGAGATGGTGGGGAGGTAGTGGTGGTACAGTGGTGCTGGAGATGGTGGGGAGGTAGTGGTGGTACAGTGGTGCTGGAGATAGTAGGGAGGTAGTGGTGGTACAGTGGTGCTGGAGATGGTGGGGAGGTAGTGGTGGTACAGTGGCACTGGAGATGCTGGGGAAGGTGGTGGTGGTACAGTGGCACTGGAGATGCTGGGGAAGGTAGTCGTGGTACAGTGGTGCTGGAGGTGGTGGAGAAGATAGTGGTGGTACAGTGGCATTGTATGTGGTGGGGAAGGTAATAGTGGTAAAGTGGTGCCGGAGATGCTGGGGAAGATAGTGGTGGTACAGTGGTGCTGGATGTGGTGTGAAAGTTAGCGGTGGTACAGTGGTGCTGGAGATAGTGGGGAGATAGTGGTGGTACAGTGGTGCTGGATGTGGTGGGAAAGTTAGAGGGGGTACAGTGGTGCTGGAGATGGTGGGGAGATAGTGGTGGTACAGTGGTGCCGGAGATGCTGGGGAAGGTAGTGGTGGTACAATGGTGCTGGAGGTGGTGGGGAAGGTAGAGGTGGTGGTACAGTGGTGCTCAAGGTGGTGGGGAAGGTAGAATAGCAGTACAGTGGCGTTGGATGTGGTGGGGAAGGAATGGTGGTACAGTGGTGCTGGAGATGCTGGGGAAGGTAGCGGTGGTACAGTGGCGCTGGATGTGGTGTGAAAGTTAGGGGTGGTACAGTGGTTTTGGAGGATGCAGTGGTAGTTATTCTGGAGGTGGAAGCGGAGGTGATGGTTGTGCTGGCAATGAAGGTGGCACATAGTTGGTGTGTCTTTCAGACACCTTTATGTTATGATAGTGACCCCCATCAGACTGATGATCTATTGTTCTTTCCTCCCTCTTCATTGTTCAGGCCTGTGGGGTGGATTATGAGGTGAAGTCTTTCTGTGCTGAAACTCTGGAAGAAAAAATCCATAAAAGGTAAAAAATGTCCGATCTATCTATCTATCTATCTATCTATCTATCTATCTATCTATCTATCTATCTATCTATCTATCTATCTATCTATCTATCTATCTCATATCTATCTATCTCATATCTATCTATCTATCTATCTATCTATCTATCTATCTATCTATCTATCTATCTATCTATCTATCTATCTATCTATCTCATATCTATCTATCTATCTATCTATCTATCTATCTATCTATCTATCTATCTATCTATCTATCTATCTATCTATCTATCTATCTATCTATCTATCTATCTATCTATCTCATATCTATCTATCTATCTATCTATCTGTCTGTCTATCTATCTCATATCTATCTATCTATCTATCTATCTATCTATCTATCTATCTATCTATCTATCTATCTATCTATCTATCTATCTATCTATCTATCTATCTATCTCATATCTATCTATCTATCTGTCTGTCTATCTATCTATCTCATATCTATCTATCTATCTCATATCTATCTATCTATCTATCTATCTATCTATCTATCTATCTATCTATCTATCTATCTATCTATCTATCTATCTATCTATCTATCTCATATCTATCTATCTATCTTCTCATCTGTCTGTCTGTAAATTTATCTCACTTCTTTCTTTCTTCTCTTTCTTTCTTTCTTTCTTTCTTTCTTTCTTTCTTTCTTTCTTTCTTTCTTTCTTTCTTTCTTTCTTTCTTTCTTTCTTCTCTTTCTTCTCTTTCTTTCTTCTCTTTCTTTCTTCTCTTTCTTTTCTTTCTTTCTTCTCTTTCTTTCTTTCTTCTCTTTCTTTCTTTTCTTTCTTTCTTTTCTTTCTTTCTTTTCTTTCTTTCTTTTCTTTCTTTCTTTCTTCTCTTTCTTCTCTTTCTTTCTTCTCTTTCTTTCTTCTCTTTCTTTCTTCTCTTTCTTTCTTCTCTTTCTTTCTTTTCTTTCTTTTCTTTCTTTCTTTTCTTTCTTTCTTTCTTTTCTTTCTTTCTTTCTTCTCTTTCTTTCTTCTCTTTCTTTCTTCTCTTTCTTTCTTCTCTTTCTTTCTTCTCTTTCTTTCTTCTCTTTCTTTCTTTCTTTCTTTTCTTTCTTTCTTTTCTTTCTTTCTTTTCTTTCTTTTCTTTTCTTTCTCAACTCTGATTTATTGTATTCCTTTATTTCCTCAGGAATTCAGTGCGGTTGGTAATCAGAAAAGTCCAGTATGCTCCGGAGAGGCCGGGACCCCAACCAATGGCCGAGACCACTCGACAGTTCCTGATGTCTGATAAACCTCTACACCTGGAGGCATCGCTAGATAAAGAGGTGACTGTGACACGGACATCCAGCTTTCATGGGTCTGAAATATTCTGGATTATCGCACATTCATAGAGAATGACTTCTCCTCATCGTCATGATCATTAGTCGTCATCTCTGCTCAATCTTATGAATTTCTAGATTAAATCTACATATTATGTTGTTTTATATTCTTATACTCCAGTCACATCCAGAGCTGCATTCACAGATCTGCCGATTTCCTGTTAGCTCTCACATCTCGCTCTAGCACCCTGTGGGTTCTGTGTCTATAGAGCATGCTTTGCTGTTGTGCATTGTGGAAGATGTAGCTTTTACACAGGGCAATGTGAAGTGACCTAAAGTATAAAAGCTACATCTCTTACAATGCAATACATTAAAGCTGGCAGTAGTGCATTGTGGGAAGCGAGCTGTTACAATGTCTCCATCAGAGCTCTGTTATTTCATCTATGATAAGATCCAGCAGATCTATGAATACAGCTCTGGGTGTGACTGGAGTATAAGACATGTTGGACTCCTCTCAATAAGCCAGAAAAGCTGCTGCAAAACGATGATGTGATTGATTTTAATGGCAGCTGAGTGACGCTGCTGCAGGGAAAATTAACTCTTTGCGGCTGTTAACAGCTCATCAGTGGGGCCTCGGTGGGGTGGACCTCCCAAAATCTGTTTTTTTAGGGGACTTAGTTGCTAAAATGCTTATTATTAATGCTTTATCATCTGCAATTTGTGTTTCAGTTCCTCATCATTTTCAACATCTCTGCTTGCTGTCGTAAATGGGGACATTCCTAGGGCTGCAACATCATCCTGACCTAGTCCTGCTCACACAGCTGAGGGTTTTGTCTGAACAGTCTTCTATAAACTGTACACATCAGCAGCACAATTCTCTCTCCCGTACTCCTAGTTTGTTACAATGTATCAGTGCAGGTCAAATTAATTCCAGGCTGTTTTACTTCACAGAGGACTGAATATAACTGTAGCAAACGTTCAGCTGTGATAAGTAATAGTTTCCAATTGGTTTTCAGCCTCTGGATGAAAACAAGAATATTCACATTCATTGACAGCAAGTAGAGATCTTGAAAATGGTGAGGATTTAAAATCCAAAGTCGATTAGGAAATTGCAGAAGTTTTGAATACAGAATGATTAAAGTGGTATTCCTAACTCAGACATTTATGGCATATCCACAGGGTCCCACAACCCCCGTCCCCACAGGCAGAGGATGAATGGAGAGGTGTGCGGGACTCTTTCCATTCACTTCTATGGGAGTTATGGAAACAGCCGAGCACGCTTGTAATGGGGATACCCCTTTAAGTTTCATTTACAGAAGATGCACCGGCCCTTTAATGCATCTTGGCCTTGATTGAGACACTAGAAATCCCAATGCAAGGTATATGGAGCTGTCAGACATAATGTTGGCGTAAAAACTAATGGGGTCCCATGAGATAAGCGGTGCAGGAGGGGGTCTGACCACTGCTCTCCTCCCCTTACCTTCATGAATTGACACGAACACTCAGCTGAGGAGAACATAGCACTGACTGCCTGGACGATCGACAAGTCTAGTGATCAGTAGATAGTTGCTAGTCTCTGGCGCCATCTATAGGTCACACTGAGAACTGCAGCCACATTTGACACCTTCTGGGACTTTATTGATTCTTGGGGATACTTTTTGTTACTGTTGTCGTCTTTCTGCAGATTTATTACCACGGGGAACCCATCAATGTCAATGTCCACGTCACAAACAACACAAACAAGACGGTGAAGAAGATCAAAATCTCAGGTACTCCCTGAATTATATTCCGTGTATGAGGAGACCCGGGAGGATTACGTTTTACGTCACATATTCTGTACGCTACATATTGTGCGACCGCTTGTATGGAGTAGAAAATGGCGCAGGTGCTGTACAAAAGTGGCGAACGCTAAGCCACGCCCATGAATTTAAAAAATGGCGGCCGGACTCTATATACAGGGATTTGGTGCCGAGTTTTACTCCTCAAATAAACTGCGCCACTTTGTATAAATGCCGCCCTGACGCTTGCCTCTTATTACAGTGCGCCAGTATGCAGACATTTGCCTCTTCAACACGGCCCAGTACAAGTGCCCGGTGGCGGTGGAGGAAGCGGAGTGAGTACATATCATCAGAGCAGCGCCCCCAGAGGCGTGGCGTGGGATCACATATCGTCACGTGATATTATTTACACTTTGGGTGATGATTGTGAAACATTGTAACGACATTCACGTCTTTTGCCTCGTCCTGTTCCATTCACCTGGCCTGAATTTTGCGCTTCATGATGTTGCACAATAGCGCCAGCCGCATGACATCCCACAATTGCGGTCATTGCGCAGCCCTGGCATTATGGTCTGTGGTTGTTTCTTGGTTGACGGGCATTTTGGTGCCATTCTCTGACCACGTTTTCTTCTTTGCACTGATTGCGGTACATTTTCTCTTATACTCCAATCACAGCCAGAGCTGTAGTTAAAGGGGTTAACCAGGATTAGAAAAGCGTGTCTGCTCTCATCCAATAAACAGTCACACACCTGTCCATATGTTGTGTGTGGTTTGCAGTTCAGCCCTATTAACTTCAATGGACCCGAGCTGCAATACCAGACACAACCCATGAACAGGTGTGGCACTGTGCCTTAAACCTGGACAAGCCCTTTTAGGTCTGTTGGTTTCCTTTTACCAGACTGCAGTGCATTGTGGGAGCTGGTTGGTATCATATCCGGCTGCATAGGATAAATAGGCTTGGGCAATCAGCAGAATTGTGAATACAGCTCTTGATGTGATTGGAGTATAAGACATCTTGTAACTCAAGATCAGTAGAAGATCAGCAAGACAATGTATCCGGAACATTATATTCAGATTTAACCTGTAAAATTCTGATAAGAGGCACTGCTTTAACCCCTTCTGTCCCTGTCGTTCCAGCAATGACGTTGTAGCGCCAAGCTCCACGTTTTGTAAGGTCTACACGTTGACTCCTTTCTTGGCCAACAACCGGGAGAAGCGCGGCCTGGCACTGGATGGCAAACTGAAGCATGAAGACACCAACCTGGCATCTAGTACACTGTGAGCCATCCTCCGAGCGCTCTCCTCTCGCTTCTTCCCTGACATCATATGTCGCCATAACCGATTTATCATAATGTGCCCCCCCCCCATCCGGGATTCTGTCCCTGAATTTTATTCACATGGTTCGAGATTCCCACTAAATGACTCTACCTTGGCACAAGCAACAAAAGATTTAAATGACTTCAGCAGAGAATTCCCCACATTATGAGGTTAGTGTGAGAATGTTCTGGACGGCCCCAGGTCATTCTCACACATCTAAGTCATCAGATACAGTCATGAGGATTGACTGTGGTCTCGCACCCTGTTACTAGACCATGAGAATATATGAGCGTAATCCACTACATTCTAATACTACAACCCCTATTTTCCATGCCCTTGTTCTGCACTGACAATCATGAGAATGTCCTGCGGTCATTATCTAATTCAATCGATTTTCACGCTGCAAATTGTTGACGGAGGGGATTGTAAATATTTTCGTCAATTTTAGTTTCGGTCCCTGAATTTTCTGTAGAATATCTTTACCATGTGATGTTCTTCTCCAGCGCTTTATATGATGACGACATTCTCATCCCTGTATTATTCATACTATAATCTGATTGGCCAAGCATTAAGCATGGCCATTCTCACTTCAGCATGAGAATATCTGAGGGCAACCCCAGGTGATATTGTTCGTATCATTAATATTATAACTATATCCTGGTAATTACTGTACAGTTATATTATATAATGTGCTTATAGCGGATTATTCCTTTAACGATCTGCTTGGCTACGTTTTGTAAGAAGCCTAGGGTCATTCTCACTCTGGTACCACAGGATGGAAATTTCTGAGGGGAAACCAAGGACATTCTCCTATTACAACCTCTACTGCTCAATCTCAACACAGTGAATAGATATTTGGAGTCATGAGAATGTCCTCAGGTCATTCTCATTATTTGGATTAGTTTATTTACTAAACCTTGGGAAGTTTCAAGACCACATATGTTCCTAAATTTACACTATAACTTGACTTGGTTCCATCCTCATTTCTTCAGGTCTTCATTGAGAAATAGGGCCATGGAGATGTCATCCCCGGGTCATCCCATACGTCAGGGGTGGACTATAAGCCTGTGTAGACTGTTCGACTGCACGAGGGTCCAAAGGGTAAAGCGGGTCCAGTCTGACCACAGGGAACTTGGTCTCCAGGTTTTCTCTTCCCCATCCCCCGCTCACAATCCTCCTTATAGATTACACAGGCACTACAGAACCTCTATGATTGCCTGATCTGCTCTGTGATTGGCTGACCATTGTGTATCTGTGTGTCAGAGCCATCTACACCCGCAGCTGGAGTAGCAAAAAGGCGGAGTCCCGCATCTTTCAGTACAGGGAGTTAACCCCTTTACTACAAAAGACCACTAGAGTTGTTTTCACTAATTCCTTCACTACTCTAGACCACCAGGGATATTATTATTAGCCCCTACACTGCCCTAGACCTCCAGGGGTGTTAATATTAACCCCTTCACTGCCCTAGACCACCAGGGATGTTGTCATTAACCCTTCACTGCTCATGACGACCAGGAATGTTATCATTAACCCTTCACTGCTCTAGACCACCAGGGATGTTATCACTACCACATTCACTCCCCTAGACCACCAGGGATGTTGTCATTAACCCTTCACTGCCCATGACCACCAGGAATCTTATCATTAACTCTTCACTGCCTTGGTGATAACAGCTTGGAGGGGGTTGGATACAGTCCTAGAAGACCTCAGAGAGTCAGACATGAGATTTCAGGGCAATCGGGACACTTTCGATTTGTGGAAAATTTATTTGGATCGAATCAGACGACCGATTAGACAAAATCGGACCCGAAACAAATTTTGGGGAATTTGTTCATCTTTAGTTATTAACCCCTTCACTGCCCTAGGCCACAAAGAATATTACTATTAACCTATTCACTGCCCTAGACCACCAGAAGAGAAACCATAAATCCCTTGACTGCCCTAGACCACCAGGGATGTTACCATTAACCCTTCACTACCCTAGACTTTTTTTTTTACAGTAGTTATTTAAGTTGCAGTTATGTCGGTAGTGGGGGGGGGGCACACACTCTCTATGCTCAGGGGTCTTCAGTTGTCTCGGTCCGCCCTTGCCTCATATTTTCGGGCCGCACTCTTACAAACAAATGTTCTGATCTGAAGTTTTCCTTGAGCAGCGGATGATTGGCGGACACGCTTTACTACATGTTGCTGTGGGACATTTCCTGGGTCGATGATGTTTTTTATTTTTTCCATGTCTAGGTTGCGAGACGGAGCCAACAAGGAGATCCTCGGAATTATTGTCTCATACAAAGTCAAGGTGAAGCTGGTCGTCTCGCGAGGAGGGTAAGTTTACGAAGGAAGTCACTTTGTTCTTATTCTGGAGGACGTCTTCATGCAGCGGATACATTAACCCTCGAGGGGCTCCTGAAATCCCTCCGGCCGCACTTTTACCAAAATCTTCTCTTCTAAAGTTCTCCGGCCAGGACCGCGGAACAAGAGGAACTTTGTATCCAATATGATTCTCGAAATGAGTATTTCATGAAATCATACAATTGGTGGTAATCCAAAGTACTATCGGTCTCACATCCGACCGCCCTCCGATGCTACAAAATAAGGACGTACGAAAAAAGGACACGATAAATATTCAAAGTAACATCATAAAAATAATCGAGACAAACATGTAACTATATTGTACATTTCATCGCAGTCCAGGAAGAAAATATCTCAACGCGTGGCTATAACTTCATCAATGCTAATGCGATACTCGGGTAGTGACATCTGATCATGAAATGCGTGGGACTGACTCCGGGGAGTGAAGCTGCAATTATAACGTGTCCGTGGTGAAAATGATGACGTTAATACTCCAGTATGGCTGTTATAGAGCAGGCAGAACTGTATATCCTAAATGGTGTCAGTAGCAACTGCAACGAATACAATGCCAGATCATACTGAATCCAACTGTGAGCCCATGTAGTCCATTAGAGACTCTCAGTGGACATATATAGTATAGAGGGATAGTAGTCTATATATTTCTACTAGGAGTCTCTATTGGCCTACATGGGCACACAGTTGGATTCAGTATGATCTGGCATTCTATTCGTTTCAGTTGCTACTGACACCATTTAGGATATACAGTTCTGCCTGCTCTATAACAGCCATACTGGAGTATTAACGTCATCGTTTTCACCACGGACACCTTATAATTGCAGCTTCACTCCCCGGAGTCAGTCCCACGCATTTCATGATCAGATGTCACTACCCGAGTATCGCATTAGCATTGATGAAGTTATAGCCAAGCGTTGAGATATTTTCTTCCTGGACCACGATGAAATGTACAATATAGTTACATGTTTGTCTCGATTATTTTTATGATGTTACTTTGAATATTTATCGTGTCCTTTTTTCGTACGTCCTTATTTTGTAGCATCGGAGGGCGGTCGGATGTGAGACCGATAGTACTGTGGATTACCACCAATTGTATGATTTCATGAAATACTCATTTTGAGAATCATATTGGATACAAAGTTCCTATTATTCCTGTACGTTGGTGTGGACGCCTTCTAGAAGAAATAAGGAGCGCTGAGGGATTAGAACGTAAACCTGGGAACGTTTGGACGGACACGTGGACTTTGTTACTATAGAACGTGGTTTGGGGGGTCGTAGTCTCTTTCTTACTTGACCACAAGAAGCGTCTCCAGGTCTCTCTGTTCTGTCTCGTTTTTTGCCATGTCAGCAGAATTACCACGTCATTACAACCTGGTCCATCTAAGGTTCCTCGCGACCGTCCTCGGTGTAAACCCGATAATTGTTCTGCCCATAGAACGTCAGTCCCAATATTTCCAGTTCGAGGTTCTCCATCTAAACTTTTTATTTTTTACCTCTCATGGGGAATATCATGGGGGACTGGACGTCTTCCCCACTTCTTTGTGGTCATCCCACTGCCAATGAAGTCTTATCTGACAGTCTGGTTACTAGGGAGAGACTGCATAACAACCAGTCATTTGTAGGTAGAGATGAGCAAATGTATGAAATTCACTTTGCCAGGGTTGTGACGACGGGCAAATGTCCTATTTCCGACCCCATTTGCAGCATATAAGACAATGGAGGATCATATATAGACATCTGCTCCCTATTTGGAGTGTTGCCTAGCAACCACTTCTCTCCCTGTTTGGGTGACCACCATTTCTATATCTACGGACGAGGCCACAGTATGTTCTTCCCGCTGAACTATAGACAGGACTGCTAACCTCCACTTTGGTCATTTCTGGACAACTGAGCTAAAAATCACGGACGGACCAAAAATTTTACGGACACATTACAAAATCAAGAGCTAGTGATAAACCTAATGTACCCCCATCATCCCTGTATATAACCCCCATCATCCCTGTATATAACCCCCATTATCCCTGTATATAATTCCAATCATCCCTGTATATAACCCTATAATCCCTGTATATAATCCCCATCATAACTGTATATAACCCCCATCATCCCTGTATATAATCCCCATCATCCCTGTATATAATCCCCATCATCCCTGTATATAACCGCCATCATCCCAGTATATAACTGCTTCATCCTTGTATATAATCCCCATCAAAACTGTATATAATCCCCATCATCCCTGTATATAATCCACATTATCCCTGTATATAACCCCCATCATCCCTGTATATAATTCCCATCATCCCTGTATATAACCGCCATCATCCCTGTATATAACCACCATCATCCCTGTATATAACCGCCATCATCCCTGTATATAACCCCCTTCATCCCTGTATATAATCCCCATCATCCCTGTATATAATCCACATTATCCCTGTATATAACCCCCTTCATCCCTGTATATAATCCCCATCATCCCTGTATATAATCCACATTATCCCTGTATATAACCCCCATCATCCCTGTATATAATTCCCATCATCCCTGTATATAACCGCCATCATCCCTGTATATAACCGCCATCATCCCTGTATATAACCGCCATCATCCCTGTATATAACCCCCTTCATCCCTGTATATAACCCCCTTCATCCCTGTATATAATCCCCATCATAACTGTATATAATCCCCATCGTAACTGTATATAATCCCCATTATCCCTGTATATAATCCCCATTATCCCTGTATATTACCCCATCATCCCTGTGTATAACCCCCCTCATCCCTATGTATAACCCCCATCATCCCTGTGTACAACCCCCATTATCCCTGTATATTACCCCATCATTCCTGTATATAGACCCCATCATCCCCGTATATTACCCCTTCAACCCTGTATATAACCCCCAAAATCCGTGTATTTAACCCCCCTAGCATCTCTATATATTACCTCCATCATCCGTGGGCACTGTCTTTCGCTGAGGACACAGGATGCTGTGGACCAATAGGATGACAGACAGCGGAATCTGAAAATATGCAGAAGGCAAAGCGGTTGGCAGCCCTGACTATAGACGGCCCCTCATTGTTCCAGGGCCTTTTGCTTTCACCGGATTCATCACCCATTTGTCACCCAGACAGGGAGATAAGCGGCTGCTGGGCAATGTACCAGACAGGATAGATGTCCGACCCCCGCCTTTATTTTTCCGTTCCGGGCTTAGAGATAAGTTTTAGTCAAGTTTTAGAAGACAATCGCTAGCCACAGTCTATTAACCTCTGCTGCGCCACATCCGGGGAGGGAAATAGCAGTGTAAAGCATCGGCCTCGTTCTTTAGTCGTTCTGATCCTTTTATTGTCGTCGTGTCTTTTGCTTTGATGGTTACAATAAGACACGTAATCACAGCGGGTGACTCAGGACGCGATGTTCTGCAGGTCCGGCTCTACCACTCGCCTCTCACCGTCTGCCGCTTTTTATAGCACCGCTTAATAGATTCATCTAAATCCTTTCAGCTCACGGAAATCTACAGAACGTTCCACATCACAGAAAAAAAGCAGGAGGACATTTATTTATATCTGGTTAAAGGAGATGAAGGAAATTTTGAACTTGTGTACAACATAGTTAATCCTCGCTCCATCTATGAGGGTTTAGTGTAGTACCACTGATGACCACTAGATGTCCCTTAAATACAATTCTTGTCATTTGTGTCCTATACTGACCAGGAATCACATATACCATACGGTATTCCTCTCGTCTGCTTGTGATATTCTATTGTATATTGAGTCAGGACATTTGTGTGCAGCTTTAGTCACTTTGATAGAATATTTGAGAATTGAGGAACTGTATAAATAGCAGGTTTATTATAATCTTATTACCAGACCCATTCCCTTTATTTGTGAGACGTATAATAACATATGTCCGTAGCAACCCGTAGAACTAATATCTGCTGCACCTGTATTTTTCTAGAAGACTGCGATAGCATTCTGCAGAGCTGCGGCATGTAAAGAGATGACATACAGTATATATATATATATGGTAATTGTGCACTAGAAATCCCAGAAATCGGCCTGAAACTGGAAATGGGGCGAGTCATAATCATAAATCTACATATAACGTAACTGTAAATCCTTTGCGTTACTGATGTTGTACTGATTCGAAATTACATCATGATTTATACTCCGGTCACATCCAGAGCTGCATTTAGGGTATGTTCACACAGAGATTTTCACAGGCAGGATTTTTCCTTCAGGAATTTTGAGTCAGATTTTGACCTGTCTGCACTTTCTTTGCCGCGGTTTTCACAGCGTTTTTCGGCCGCGGCCGTTGAGCACCGCAGGCTAGAAATGCCATGAAAACGTTTTCTCTGCCTCCCATTCATTTCAAGGAAGTCAGAGACGGATCCGCGGGAAGAAAGAGCGTGTCGCTTCTTTTTCCCGCAAAGCGTTTTTTTTTAGCTTGCGGGAAAAAAACACCTCCGCCTCCCATTGAAATTAATGGGAGACGATTTCGACCGTTTTTTTGGCGCGGTTTCCACATCAAAAACACCGCCAAAAACTCAGTTTGAGCTAGGACTTAGATCTTGTTCACACACTGCAGATTTGCTACAGATTTTGCATGTATTTTTTAAAACCAAAACCAAAAACGGAACCTAAACAGCAGAAATATATAAAGGAAGGTCTAACCCCGCGTGCCTCTCATTAACCCCGCGTGCCTCTCATTAACCCCGCGTGCCTCTCATTAACCCCGCGTTCCTCACATTAGTAACACTGCGCGGCTGTCATTTATTGAGTGTCATGCTGAGATCTCAGAAGCCGCGCAGTTTAGCTGGAGCATTGGCAGTGTTGTATTGTGGGTGATGTAGTGTTTACATCATGTATAGTATTATGATATAGGAAAAAAGAAAAATCCATCAGGGTCTGTATGGAGCGTGCTCTGCCGGGGTGCATTGTGGGAAATAATGTATTTAAAGCTGACCCTGAAAAGCAGAATAAAGTAGATAAAAGAAGATCTTTAAACGCTGCACCAAAGTAACTCAGCTAAGGGGTTCATGGTCTGTCTGCGGATTCCACGTGGCGGACTGTGAATGCAGCTCTGGATGTGATTGGAGTAAATATTGCATCTCCCAAAACACATCACAACAGAGCATGCCCGGTACAGACACTGACCTGGAAGAAAAAGTGTGGAACTTTAAAGGAAACCAGTATAAGTTTGAATGCAGCTCCGGATGTGACTGGAGTATAAGAATCAGCATAAGATTAGTAAAGCACATGATATGTAGATTTAACCTGTTAAATGATGATCACAAGTGGAGTATTGAGTTTATTTCTTTAGTAAATGAGCTCGGTGATCGCCCCCTGCTGTTCACTGATCTTATTTCATGTAATCTTGGGGCACGATGACTGGGGGGTCCTGATCTTATTTCATGTAATCTTGGGGCACGATGACTGGGGGGTCCTGATCTTATTTCATGTAATCTTGGGGCACGATGACTGGGGGGTCACTGATGTAAGCGCTGACTAATCCTCTGATCTACTTTAAACAATGGCAGCATTCTGGGAGACCTCGCCTCAAGGTAATTGCTGAAACCTCTGCCAGTCATGACCATGCACCAAATCCCACTGCATCTGTCTTGTAAAGCAACTCTGTCCTCAGTCCTCATAGACTTCTGTTTATCGCGGTGCCCGGCGTCTGGTGCCAGGCAGGCGGGCAGCATGAACCATTTATCTGTTCCATCATGTCACCGGGCAATCAATGTGCACTGACAATCAGACCCCGGAGGGGGAATTACTGGGGCCGGGTATTTGTTGTGTCTTGGAGGGTTAATACCCATCAAAGATTAACTAGAGGGCACAATGGCACCCACTAAATGCCAGGCCAGGCGCTCCTCCCCCTCTGTCAGCCTCATTGGCCGTTATCTCACAGGTCAGCCGGCAGTCAGGATGATGTGGACGAGTTCATGGTGACCTGTCATCTGCTATACAAAGGGCTGACTGCAGACTCCAGTGAATTGCACCAACCTTGGAAATTGCACTATCCCCAGCTGTCACTAGGTGGCAGCAGCGAGACAAGTATTTTTGTGTTTTGCTCTATATCTGGGACGCCCACATTTCAGAAAAACAGGGATCTTGATGAACCTATCCAGCCACGAAGTGGAGAGGTGGCCGTGCATGCGTGTGACTCTCTGGCTCCGTAACGTCTATAGACTTCAGTGAACAGGACCATGAGCAGTCCCCTCTATGTGGTTCTGATAGGGGGTCAGGTGGGGTCCAGGTCCCAGAGAAGATGTGATATGATGTGAGGCCCCTTCCTACCTTAATCTGCATGCAGTTACTCTGTCCCACCCCCCAGTCCTTGCATGACGATGCCCACGTTACGTGTTTCCATTTGTCGCAGTCGTCTCCTGCCTGGCTTGTTGTATGACCCATTTTAGGATTACCGGACGTTTCTACAATCCGGGAGTGTTCTGTGCTCTCATCTGTGATAATACATTGATCTGGAGAAAACACTGCCCCATAGTATCACATTTTAGTACTTGTACTCTAGTTACATCCAGAGCTGCATTTACAGTTCTGCTGGATTCTATGCAGGCATTTTGCTGACAGACACATTCCTAACAGCTGACATGAAACCCCATCGGTGCAGTGAATTGTGGGAGATGTATAGTAACCGCTACATCATCCAAAATGCAACACGGCAAAGCAATTTTTAGTGCAGACACTGAACAAACAGTAAAGACTTGGGAAGTACTGCAAGCTGAGAGCTAAAAGGAAGTCAGCAGAACTGTGAATGTAGCTCTGGATGTGACTGGAGTACAAATCACATCCAGAGCTGTATTCATAATTCTGCATCTTGCTGCTTTTACCATTGTGCTGACAGACGTGAAATCCCATAATGCAATACATTTTGCTGCAGCGACTTGTGGGAGATGAACAAGCTGTTGGCGGATGGGAGGTCCTGCAGCCCAAGAGCTAAAAGGAAATCAGCAGAATTGCGTATGCAGCTCTGGATGTGACTGGAATATGACATTGATGTAACTTAGAATCAATACTAAGATTTATCCTGATCCTTTATACATTTTGGGCTTCACTTTTGCAGAATTTTTTTTGATCTTGTCCCTGTATTGATAATTTAATCGCATCGCCATTGTTTTGTGGGTGGGGACGTGTTAGATATAAGCCGGGCACTGACCCCCCAGCGGCCCCCCTTTAGGTGCACGTTCAGCTCTGTACACACATGTCATGTTCTGCACGGGTCTCCATGCTAAGCCTTTGGTGAATATTTGCAGTTCGCTGCCACCTTCATTTCATTTTCTGTAATTAGGAGAAATTATTCATATTTTACTAAGAAAAAGTAACAATAACGAATGATATCAATTCAATATTCACCGATGTATCCACCTTTATTCTCCAAAATTAGCAATATTGTGATATTTCCCCTGATACAACAGCGCCACACCTATCCACAGGTTGTGTGTGGTATTGCAGCTCAGCCCTATTCAATTCAATCGAGCAGAGCTGCAATACCAGAACTAACCCATGGGCCGGTGTGGCGCTGTTTTTAAAAAAAAAAAAAAAAAAAAAAAGCAGATGCTAAGATTTTCTAATCCTGGACAACCCCTATAACGGGGTGTCTCATCACGAGGTTGCCACTAGTGGGAGATGCGTCTGGCCATGCACTTCCATTTCCGCAGCCGCTGCAGGAGCCGTGTAGTATTATTTGCTGGCCATTTAAATGAATATAATACATGAATTTGTTAGTGTCTCCCCTCGGTAATAAAGGGGGTTCTTGTTGGGGGGACCCTCCTCTATCATGTCCATTTGCCTTAATACTTTATATAGAAATAGTTTTTTCTTCATGACACCAATTTTTTTTGTTATTTTTGTATTTTATTTTTGGAGTATTTCACATCATTTTATTTTTATTATTTTCCATCGTTTTTAGTTTTGCAGCTGAAATAAATAATCTGTGCGTGATCGCCGCGCGTGCGGGGTCTGACATTGTCTGACATTGACCCGAAATCTCTTCCCCCTGCTGTAGTGACGTCGCGGTGGAACTTCCTTTTACTTTGATGCATCCAAAACCCAAGGAGGAGCCTCTACACCGAGACGGTAAGAGGGGTAAGAGGGGTCCTCAGGGGGGCAAACTTAGTATCACCGGAGTAGTTAAAGGGGGTTTCTAGAATCATCAATTATCACCTATCCACAGGATAGGTGATCATTTTCTGATCGCTGGGGGCCCCACCAATCAATGGAACAGGGGTCCCGAACACCCCCCCTTCCTTTCTTCTCATTGATTGGCCGCACCGAGGAGGACATTGAATGGAGCGGCGGTCGATCACGCGTTTTGCCGCTTGATTCAAAGTCTTCGGGAATGACGGAAACAGCTGAGCGTTGAACTCGACTGTTTCCATCCTTCCGAAAGACTTTGAATCGAGCGCTCCCAAAATGTAATTAATGAATACGAGAACCGGGCACTCGGTAATGAAACAAATTGTATTTATTTATTTATTAATCCTCGTATCGTTACATTTTTATAAACGTTTAGAATACTAAACAAAACAGAAAAAAACATAAGAATAAAACATCGTCTTTTATGTCACATTTTGATCTCTAAAGACAAAAAAACTCAGCGTTTATACAAAATTGTACAGAAAAGAAAAGAAACATCCGGGAATTGGTATCTCCACCTTGACGTCAGGAATCTGCGCTCGTGGACGCGGATGTCGCCATGGCTATTATTACGTGTATATTATATGTGGATTATTACAGATGGCGGAAAGTTCGTTTTAGTCTTTGGAGATACAAATTCCCGGATGTTTCTTTTCTTTTCTGTACAATTTTGTATAAACGCTGAGTTTTTTTGTCTTTAGAGATCAAAATGTGACATAAAAGACGATGTTTTATTATTATGTTTTTTTCTGTTTTGTATCGAATTATCTGTGGCCGATGTGGCCGACCACGTTTATAAATACAAGTTGTTTCACACCTGAGTGCCCAGTTCTGGTATTCATATATATATGTGTGTGTGTGCCTTAAAATTGTGTTTATAGAAAGTAGAACTTGTCCTACAAAAAATGTACTAATGCAAAAATCAAAAAGTTACTGAATTCCTGGATGAAAAAATGAACAATCTGTGGGGTCCCGAAGCCCAAAAGTCTCTTGCCCCCCCCTCTCAACATTTCTCAGCCGAAGTGGAGGTCGCCAGAAGCTGGTGGACCCCTCCTTTCTGCAAGACCCTTAGGGCACGTTCAGACGTGGCAGAATTTTTCCGCTGCAAATGTTGGTGCAGATTTGGGGCAATTACGCAACGAATCTGCAGCAACATTTGCATATTTGACAGGTAATTCAGACGTTGCGGATATCACAGCGGACTTGCCGCAGATTTCCGTTTTTGCAATGCAAAGGCTGAAATCCGCAGTGAAATTCCGCTTTTTCTCCGCAACATTCAGTGCATGCTGCGGAGGAGGGTAAATTCTGCACCGCAGCCTATGGTCCGCAGCCGAGTTTTCCGCAACGTCTGAACTAACTTGCCTAAAAATGTATAGAAACAAATGTAAAAAACGTCCGCTGGAGAATTCCGCCAGGTCTGGCCGTGCCCTTCGGGGGGCCGTACACTAGTGATTTTCATTGGCCGAAACGACAGATTAAAAAAGTTGTCATGCGTCAATTTTTCGAGCATCGAATGATCATTTTCACCAGCGACCAACTCCAGATATTTGTGTTTCGATCTGATGTGTTGGATTTTTTCAGTTGTTTGTCATGAACGATTGTGAAGACTTTACAGAATATTTTTTTTTCATACGACTGAAATGTAAAGTAACAAATCCCGTCGTGAAATGGGCGTTAGACTGGGCGCTCGGCTATGAGAAAAAGAGTCATCGATCGTTCAGCCATTCAAAATGACAAATTTATCTCCAGGGGGAGTGTAAGGCCTTATTTACACCAGCGTAGTTCACGTCCGTAAATCCCGCGCGCCGCACGGACCTATGTTAGTCTATGGGGCCATTCAGACAGTCCGTGATTTTCACGCAGCGTGCGTAAAACTCACGACATGTCGTATACTTGAGCGTTTTTCGCACATCGCGCAGCCATTGAAGTCAATGGGTGCGTGAAAATCACGCAGGCACACGGACGCACTTCCGTGTGACGCTCGTGATTCGCGCCACAGTTGTTAAATGAAGGAAAAAATTCATTGCAGTTTCTAAGCATCGAAACCGCGTGTCATAAGGATGAAAATCACGCAGCCACGTGCCATTCACTGATGACACACGGAACTGCAACGCGCGCAAAACACACACGCTCGTGTGAATCTCGCCTCAGGGTATGTTCACAGGGCTTAGCAAAATACGTCTGAAATTACGGAGCTGTTGATTTTCACACATTTTTGTAACAACTCGCGTTTTTCGCGGCGTATTTTACAGACGTTATTGGAGCGGTTTTTCAATGGAGTCAATGAAAAACGGCTCCAAAAACGTCCCAAGAACTGACATGCGCTTCTTTTTTGCGGGCGTCTTTTTACGCGCCGTCTTTTGATAGCGACGCGTAAAATGACACCTCGTGGGAACAGAACATCGTGAAACCCATTGCAAGCAACGGGCAGATGTTTGTAGGCGTAATGGAGCCGTTTTTTCTGGCGTAATTTGAGGCGTAAAACGCCCGAATTACGTCTGAAAACAGTGCGTGTGAACATACCCAAACAGTCTGTCAATCCGCAGGGAAATCCGCAAAACAAATCCGCACTGAATCATGGGAATTTTGGTGCGGATTTGGGGCAGATTTTCCCGTGGATTATCTAAGAAGCTGAAATCTGCAGAAAAACACAAACCACAAGGATTTGATTGCAGATTTTAACTTTAAGTCAACAGGAAAAATTCTCAAAAAATCTGCGCTCCTTCTCCAACATAAATTGGCGCGCAAATAATATTCGTAGCTTTTGGATAAAATTTGTTAAAACACCATCCACTTACTTCTATTTTATTCCACTGCGGATTTTCCATAGAAAACAATCGGAGCGGAAAAAATGCAAAATTGCCGTCCCGTGAGGGCAAACCATTATTGTCCCATTTAATGTTGTTAAAGTTAATTAATCGATTACGATAAATTATTTTCCATTTTGATTTTGCTCTTGGAAATGATTCTCAAAAATAAGAGGAAAACTGAAAATTTGAGCAACTTCCGATACAATTTGATATTATTGTGTCTATTATTATTCTGCGCTGAAGTTCGGTGTCTGTGATGTCGTGACTCGATGTTTGTGACTTTCTCTTATAGTTCCTGAGAGTGAAGATCCTATAGATACAAATCTCATAGAGTTTGATACAAAGTAAGATGCAAGTGTCTATAATATCCCATAACCTGTGTATGACCATGTCCAACATCAGGACTACACGTCTAATAATGCTGCATGTCTGATCTAACCATTCTGTCTTTTCTGCATGGCTTTCCATTCATCTTTGCATGCAAATAGACAAAGGAAAATCACAGTAAGATGTCGGCTTATTCTTCTTCTTTCTTCATGTGCTTGTTTGGTAAAAGTCATTCAGAGGATAAGTCCACTCACAACTAATATTAACCCGAATGTGTAGGAACCATCACTAAAGTACACTGTACATACATCTAATAATATAATCTATATACTGCCCCTATAGACAATATAAAAACTACTATATTACTGCCCCCTATATACAAGAATATAACTACTATAATACTGCTCCTATATACAAGAATATAACTACTATAATACTGCTCCTATATACAAGAATATAACTACTATAATACTGCCCTCTATATACAAGAATATAACTACTATAATACTGCTCCTATATACAAGAATATAACTACTATAATACTGCCCCTATATACAAGAATATAACTACTATAATACTGCTCCTATATACAAGAATATAACTACTATAATACTGCCCCTATATACAAGAATATAACTACTATAATACTGCTCCTATATACAAGAATATAACTACTATAATACTGCTCCTATATACAAGAATATAACTACTATAATACTGCCCCCTATATACAAGAATATAACTACTGTAATACTGCCCCTATATACAAGAATATAACTACTATAATACTGCCCCGTATATACAAGAATATAACTACTATAATACTGGCTCCTATATACAAGAATATAACTACTATAATACTGCCCCGTATATACAAGAATATAACTACTATAATACTGGCTCCTATATACAAGAATATAACTACTATAATACTGCTCCTATATACAAGAATATAACTACTATAATACTGCTCCTATATACAAGAATATAACTACTATAATACTGCCCCCTATATACAAGAATATAACTACTGTAATACTGCCCCTATATACAAGAATATAACTACTATAATACTGCCCCGTATATACAAGAATATAACTACTATAATACTGCTCCTATATACAAGAATATAACTACTATAATACTGCCCCCTATATACAAGAATATAACTACTATAATACTGCTCCCATATACAAGAATATAACTACTATAATACTGCCCCTATATACAAGTATATAACTACTATAATACTGCCCCTATATACAAGAATATAACTACTATAATACTGCTCCTATATACAAGAATATAACTACTATAATACTGCTCCTATATACAAGAAGATTACTACTATAATACTGCTCCCTATATACAAGAATATAACTACTATAATACTGCCCCTATATACAAGAATATAACTACTATAATACTGCTCCCATATACAAGAATATAACTACTATAATACTGCCCCTATATACAAGTATATAACTACTATAATACTGCCCCTATATACAAGAATATAACTACTATAATACTGCTCCTATATACAAGAATATAACTACTATAATACTGCTGCTATATACAAGAATATAACTACTATAATACTGCCCCTATATACAAGAATATAACTACTATAATACTGCTCCCATATACAAGAATATAACTACTATAATACTGCCCCTATATACAAGTATATAACTACTATAATACTGCCCCTATATACAAGAATATAACTACTATAATACTGCCCCCTATATACAAGAATATAACTACTATAATACTGCCCCTATATACAAGAATATAACTACTATAATACTGCCCCTATATACAAGAATATAACTACTATAATACTGCTCTATATACAGGAATATAACTACTATAATACTGCTCCCATATACAAGAATATAACTACTATAATACTGCTCCTATATACAGGAATATAACTACTATAATACTGCTCCCATATACAAGAATATAACTACTATAATACTGCTCCTATATACAAGAATATAACTACTATAATACTGCCCCTATATACAAGAATATAACTACAATAATACTGCTCCTATATACAATAATATAACTACTATAATACTGCCCCCTATATACAAGAATATAACTACTATAATACTGCTCCTACATACAAGAATATAACTACTATAATACTGCCCCTATATACAAGAATATAACTACTATAATACTGCCCCCTATATACAAGAATATAACTACTATAATACTGCTCCTATATACAAGAATATAACTACTATAATACTGCCCCCTATATACAAGAATATAACTACTATAATACTGCCCCCTATATACAAGAATATAACTACTATAATACTGCTCCTACATACAAGAATATAACTACTATAATACTGCCCCTATATACAAGAATATAACTAATATACTACTGCTCCTATATACAAGAATATAACTACTATAATACTGCTCCCTATATACAAGAATATAACTACTATAATACTGCTCATATATACAAGAATATAACTACTATAATACTGCTCCTATATACAAGAATATAACTACAATAATACTGCTCCTATATACAAGAATATAACTACTATAATACAGCTCCTATATACATGAATATAACTACTATAATACTGCCCCTATATATAAGAATATAACTACTATAATACTGCTCCTATATACAAGAATATAACTACTATAATACAGCTCCTATATGCAAGAATATAACTACTATAATACTGCCCCTATATATAAGAATATAACTACTATAATACTGCCCCCTATATACAAGAATATAACTACTATAATACTGTTCCCTATATACAAGAATATAACTACTATAATACTGCCCCCTATATACAAGAATATAACTACTATAATACTGCCCCTATATACAAGAATATAACTAATATACTACTGCTCCTATATACAAGAATATAACTACTATAATACTGCTCCCTATATACAAGAATATAACTACTATAATACTGCTCATATATACAAGAATATAACTACTATAATACTGCTCCTATATACAAGAATATAACTACAATAATACTGCTCCTATATACAAGAATATAACTACTATAATACAGCTCCTATATACATGAATATAACTACTATAATACTGCCCCTATATATAAGAATATAACTACTATAATACTGCTCCTATATACAAGAATATAACTACTATAATACAGCTCCTATATGCAAGAATATAACTACTATAATACTGCCCCTATATATAAGAATATAACTACTATAATACTGCCCCCTATATACAAGAATATAACTACTATAATACTGTTCCCTATATACAAGAATATAACTACTATAATACTGCCCCCTATATACAAGAATATAACTACTATAATACTGCTCCTATATACAAGAATATAACTACTATAATACTGCCCCTATATACAATAATATAACTATTATAATACTGCCCCTATATACAAGAATATAACTACTACAATACTGCCCCTATATACAAGAATATAACTACTATAATACTGCCCCTATATACAAGAATATAACTACTATAATACTGCTCCTATATACAAGAATATAACTACTATAATACTGCTCCTATATACAAGAATATAACTACTATAATACTGCCCCTATATACAAGAATATAACTACTATAATACTGCTCCTATATACAAGAATATAACTACTATAATACTGCCCCCTATATACAAGAATATAACTACTATAATACTGCTCCTAAATACAAGAATATAACTACTATAATACTGCCCCTATATACAAGAATATAACTACTATAATACTGCTCCTATATACAAGAATATAACTACTATAATACTGCCCCTATATACAAGAATATAACTACTATAATACTGCTCCTATATACAAGAATATAACTACTATAATACTGCCCCTATATACAATAATATAACTATTATAATACTGCCCCTATATACAAGAATATAACTACTATAATACTGCCCCTATATACAAGAATATAACTACTATAATACTGCCCCTATATACAAGAATATAACTACGATAATACTGCCTCCTATATACTGTATAAGAATATAACTACTATAATACTGCCCCTATGTATAAGAATATAACTACTATAATACTGCCCCCTATATACAAGAATATAACTACTATTATACTGCTCATATATACAAGAATATAACTACTATAATACTGCCCCCTATATACAAGAATATAACTACTATAATACTGCCCCCTATATACAAGAATATAACTACTATAATACTGCTCCTATATACAAGAATATAACTACTATAATACTGCCCCTATATACAATAATATAACTATTATAATACTGCCCCTATATACAAGAATATAACTACTACAATACTGCCCCTATATACAAGAATATAACTACTATAATACTGCCCCTATATACAAGAATATAACTACGATAATACTGCCTCCTATATACTGTATAAGAATATAACTACTATAATACTGCCCCTATGTATAAGAATATAACTACTATAATACTGCCCCCTATATACAAGAATATAACTACTATAATACTGCTCATATATACAAGAATATAACTACTATAATACTGCCCCTATATACAAGAATATAACTACTATAATACTGCTCCTATATACAAGAATATAACTACTATAAGGGCATGACCACACATGGCGGAATTCCTCCGCAACTGTCCGCATCAATGCCGCACCTAATCCGGGTTGCGGATTACGGCTGCGGATCTGCACAAAATGTGCAGAAAATTGATGCGGACTAGCTGCTGCGGACTGCGGGAAAAGTGCTTCCCTTCTCCCTATCAGTGCAGGATAGAGAGAAGGGACAGCACTTTCCCTAGTGAAAGTAAAAGAAATTCATACTTACCGCCCGTTGTCTTTATGACGCGTCCCTCCTTCGGCATCCAGCCCGACCTCCCTGGATGACGCGCCAGTCCATGTGACCGCTGCAGCCTGTGCTTGGCCTGTGATTGGCTGCAGCCGTCACTTACACTGAAACGTCATCCTGGGAGGCCGGACTGGAGACAGAAACAGGGAGTTCTCGGTAAGTACGAACTTCATTTTTTTTTACAGATACATGTATATTGGGATCGGTAGTCACTGTCCCGGGTGCAGAAACAGTTACTGCCGATCGCTTAACTCTTTCAGCACCCTGGACAGTGACTATTTACTGACGTCTCCTAGCAACGCTCCCGTCATTACGGGAGCCCCATTGACTTCCTCAGTCTGGCTGTAGACCTAGAAATACATAGGTCCAGCCAGAATGAAGAAATGTCAAGTAAAAAAAGCAAGACGCATCCGCAGCACACATGACATGTGCATGACAGCTGCGGACTTCATTGCGGAACTTTGAATCTCCATTGAAGTCAATGGAGAAATTCCGCCATGAGTCCGCCACTGCTCCGCAACAGACAGAGCATGCTGCGGACACCAAATTCCGCTCCGCAGCCTATGCTCCGCAGCGGAATTGTACGCATCGTGTAAACGAACACTGCTAAATTAAAGTGAAAGTCAATGTAGAAACGGCTCCGCTGCGGATTAACGCTGCGGAGTGTCCGCAGCGGAATTTAAGTGCAATTCCGCCATGTGTGAACCCGCCCTAATACTGCCCCTATATACAAGAATATAACTACTATAATACTGCCCCCTATATACAAGAATATAACTACTATAATACTGCTCATATATACAAGAATATAACTACTATAATACTGCCCCTATATACAAGAATATAACTACTATAATACTGCTCCTATATACAAGAATATAACTACTATAATACTGCTCCTATATACAAGAATATAACTACTATAATACTGCCCCTATATACAAGAATATAACTACTATAATACTGCTCCTATATACAAGAATATAACTACTATAATACTGCCCCCTATATACAAGAATATAACTACTATAATACTGCTCCTAAATACAAGAATATAACTACTATAATACTGCCCCTATATACAAGAATATAACTACTATAATACTGCTCCTATATACAAGAATATAACTACTATAATACTGCCCCTATATACAAGAATATAACTACTATAATACTGCTCCTATATACAAGAATATAACTACTATAATACTGCCCCTATATACAATAATATAACTATTATAATACTGCCCCTATATACAAGAATATAACTACTATAATACTGCCCCTATATACAAGAATATAACTACTATAATACTGCCCCTATATACAAGAATATAACTACGATAATACTGCCTCCTATATACTGTATAAGAATATAACTACTATAATACTGCCCCTATGTATAAGAATATAACTACTATAATACTGCCCCCTATATACAAGAATATAACTACTATAATACTGCTCATATATACAAGAATATAACTACTATAATACTGCCCCCTATATACAAGAATATAACTACTATAATACTGCTCCTAAATACAAGAATATAACTACTATAATACTGCCCCTATATACAAGAATATAACTACTATAATACTGCTCCTATATACAAGAATATAACTACTATAATACTGCCCCTATATACAAGAATATAACTACTATAATACTGCTCCTATATACAAGAATATAACTACTATAATACTGCCCCTATATACAAGAATATAACTACTATAATACTGCCCTCTATATACAAGAATATAACTACTATAATACTGCCCCTATATACAAGAATATAACTACTATAATACTGCCCCTATATACAAGAATATAACTGCTATAATACTGCTCCTATATACAAGAATATAACACTATAATACTGCTCCTATATACAAGAATATAACTACTATAATACTGCTCCTAAATACAAGAATATAACTACTATAATACTGCCCCTATATACAAGAATATAACTACTATAATACTGCTCCTATATACAAGAATATAACTACTATAATACTGCCCCTATATACAAGAATATAACTACTATAATACTGCTCCTATATACAAGAATATAACTACTATAATACTGCCCCTATATACAAGAATATAACTACTATAATACTGCCCTCTATATACAAGAATATAACTACTATAATACTGCCCCTATATACAAGAATATAACTACTATAATACTGCTCCTATATACAAGAATATAACTACTATAATACTGCCCCTATATACAAGAATATAACTGCTATAATACTGCTCCTATATACAAGAATATAACACTATAATACTGCTTCTATATACAAGAATATAACTACTATAATACTGCCCCTATATACAAGAATATAACTACTATAATACTGCCCCTATATACAAGAATATAACTACTATAATACTGCTCCTATATACAAGAATATAACTACTATAATACTGCTCCTATATACAAGAATATAACTACTATAATACTGCCCCCTGTATACAAGAATAAACTACTATAATAACTGCCCCTATATACAAGAATATAACTACGATAATACTGCCCCTATATACAAGAATATAACTACTATAATACTGCCCCTATATACAAGAATATAACTACGATAATACTGCCTCCTATATACAAGAATATAACTACTATAATACTGCCCCTATGTATAAGAATATAACTACTATAATACTGCCCACTATATACAAGAATATAACTACTATAATACTGCTCATATATACAAGAATATAACTACTATAATACTGCCCCCTATATACAAGAATATAACTACTATAATACTGTTCATATATACAAGAATATAACTACTATAATACTGCTCCTATATACAAGAATATAACTACTATATTACTGCTCCTATATACAAGCATATAACTACTATAATACTGCCCCCTATATACAAGAATATAACTACTATAATACTGTTCCTATATACAAGAATATAACTACTATAATACTGCCTCTTATATACAAGAATACAACTACTATAATACTGCCCACTATATACAAGAATATAACTACTATAATACTGCCCCTATATACAAGAATATAACTACTATAACACTGCCCCTATGTACAAGAATATAACTACTATAAGGCTGGGTTCACACGTGGCGAAATTTCACTTAAATTCCGCTGCGGACACTCCGCAGCGTTAATCCGCAGCGGAGCCGTTTCTCCATTGACTTCCACTTTAATTTAGCAGTGTTCGTTTAGACGATGCGTAAAATTCCGCTGCGGAGCATAGGCTGCGGAGCGGAATTTGGTGTCCGCAGCATGCTCTGTCTGTTGCGGAGCAGTGGCGGACTCATGGCGGAAGTTCTCCATTGACTTCAATGGAGATTCTAATTTCCGCAATGAAGTCCGCAGCTGTCATGCACATGTTATGTGTGCTGCGGATGCGTCTTGCTTTTTTAACTTGACATTTCTTCATTCTGGCTGGACCTATGTATTTCTAGGTCTACAGCCAGACTGAGGAAGTCAATGGGGCTCCCGTAATGACGGGAGCGTTGCTAGGAGACGTCTGTAAATAGTCACTGTCCAGGGTGCTGAAAGAGTTAAGCGATCGGCAGTAACTGTTTCTGCACCCGGGACAGTGACTACCGATCCCAATATACAGCAACCTGTAAAAAAATAGAAGTTCATACTTACCGAGAACTCCCTGCTTCTGTCTCCAGTCCGGCCTCCCAGGATGACGTTTCAGTCTAAGTGACGGCTGCAGCCAATCACAGGCCAAGCACAGGCTGCAGCGGTCACATGGACTGGCGCGTCATCCAGGGAGGTTCGGGCTGGATGCCGAAAGAGGGACGCGTCACCAAGACAACGGCCGGTAAGTATGAAATTCGTTTACTTTCACTAGGGAAAGTGCTGTCCCTTCTCTCTATCCTGCACTGATAGGGAGAAGGGAAGCACTTTTCCCGCAGTCCGCAGCAGCTAGTCCGCATCAATTTTCTGCACATTTTGGGCAGATCCGCAGCCGTAATCCGCAACCCGGATTAGGTGCGGCATTGATGCGGACAGTTGCGGAGGAAATCCGCCACGTGTGGCCATGCCCTCATACTGCCCCCTATATATAAGAATATAACTACTATAATACTGCCTCCTATATCAAGAATATAACTACTATAATACTGCCCCTATATACAAGAATATAACTACTATAATACTGCCCCTATATACAAGAATATATCTACTATAACACTGCTCCTATATACAAGAATATAAATACTATAATACTGCCCCCTATATATAAGAATATAACTACTATAATACTGCCCCTATATACAAGAATATAACTACTATAATACTGCCCCTATATACAAGAATATAACTACTATAATACTGCCTCCTATACACAAGAATATAACTACTATAATACTGCCCCTATATACAAGAATATAACTACTATAATACTGCCCCTATATACAAGAATATAACTACTATAATACTGCTCCCTATATACAAGAATATAACTACTATAATACTTCCCCTATATACAAGAATATAACTACTATAATACTGCCCCTATATACAAGAATATAACTACTATAATACTGCTGCTATATACAAGAATATAACTACTATAATACTGCCCCCTATATACAAGAATATAAATACTATAATACTGCCCCTATATACAGGAACATAACTACTATAATACTGCCCCTATATACAAGAATATAACTACTATAATACTGCTCCCTATATACATACAAGAATATAACTACTATAATACTGCCCCCTATATACAAGAATATAACTACTATAATACTGCCCCCTATATACAAAAATATAACTACTATAATACTGCCCTTATATACAAGAATATAACTACTATAATACTGCTCCTATATACAAGAATATAACTACTATAAGGGCGGGTTCACACATAGCGGAATTTCACTTAAATTCCGCTGCGGACACTCCGCAGCGTTAATCCGCAGCGGAGCCGTTTCTCCATTGACTTTCACTTTAATTTAGCAGTGTTCGTTTACACGATGCGTACAATTCCGCTGCGGAGCATAGGCTGCGGAGCAGAATTTGGTGTCCGCAGCATGCTCTGTCTGTTGCGGAGCAGTGGCGGACTGGTTGCGGACTCATGGCGGAATTTCTCCATTGACTTCAATGGAGAGTCAAAATTCCGCAATGAAGTCCGCAGATCTTATGTGTGCTGCGGAGCGTATTGTTTTTACTACCATGACATTTCTTCATTCTGGCTGGACCTATGTATTTCTAGGTCTACAGCCAGACTGAGGAAGTCAATGGGGCTCCCGTAATGACGGGAGCGTTGCTAGGAGACGTCTGTAAATAGTCACTGTCCAGGGTGCTGAAAGAGTTACGCGATCGGCAGTAACTGTTTCTGCACCCGGGACAGTGACTACCGATCACAATATACATGTATCTGTAAAAAAACATATAAGGTTCATACTTACCGAGAACTCCCTGCGTCTGTCTCCAGTCCGGCCTCCCAGGATGACGTTTCAGTGTAAGTGACGGCTGCAGCCAATCACAGGCCAAGCACAGGCTGCAGCGGTCACATGGACTGGAGCGTCATCCAGGGAGGTCGGGGCCGGATGCCGAAAGAGGGACGCGTCACCAAGACAACGGGCGGTAAGTATGAATTTCTTTGACTTTCACTAGGGAAAGTGCTGTCCCTTCTCTCTATCCTGCACTGAATAGGGAGAAGAGAAGCACTTTTCCTGCAGTCCGCAGCGGCCAGTCCGCATCAATTTTCTGCACATTTTGTGCAGATCCGCTGCAGAATCTGCAACGCAGATTCTGTGCGGCATTGATGCGGACAGTTGCGGAGGAATTCCGCCATGTGTGGTCATGCCCTAATACAGCTCCTATGTACAAGAATATAACTACTATAATACTGCCCCCTATAAACAAGAATATAACTACTATAATACTGCCACCTATATACA